>NW_027461962.1:3432500-3700000 GCF_050947455.1 Rhinoderma darwinii
AGATTTGAAAAAATCGCCTGCGTCCACAAGGCCAAAACAGGCTCAGTCCTGAAGGGGTTAAGTAACCATGGGGTTAGAGTCGGGGGAGACCTTCTACCCAGTTTAGTAGAGTCCCATTTAGCGTCCGGGGTTATGTTGAAATCCCCACATATTATAAGCTTCCCTTGCATAATTTTGCGAATTTTGCGCATAGTCTTGTTGAGGAAACGTATTTGTGACGTATTAGGAGCATAAATATTAGCAATAGTGATGGGACAATTGTTCAGCAGACCTACCAGGATCAAAAATCTCCCCCGCTCATCAATAATGGAAGACTGCATTTGAAAGGATACTGTGTCCTTAAAGGCTATCATCACTCCCGCCCTTTTCTTATCAGCATTAGAGAGGTAAATTAATGGAAATTTTTGACGAGTAAATGGGATTTGGCAAAATGTGTCTCTTGTAAACAGATTATATCAGAGTTGGAAGCTAAAGCATCCTTCCACACCGAAGCTCTCTTAAAGGGTGAATTAAGCCCCCTGGTGTTCAGAGATACAAATTTAACCGCCATAAATAATACATGTAAAGTGCTTCATATGAATTAAAACCCATATTCGAGCTAGGATAGGATCAGAACATAAAGCGTCTGGTATATATGACAATAATCGTAGAACAGCAATTTTAAGGAAGGAGGACAGGGAAGGAAAGTAAAAACTTGGAAACTGTAGCTAGAAAAACATCACGTAGTGAGAAAGTAACTCCGCCAGATGTCTGGCTGAGAGTCACCAAAGACAAGTGGGGAAAGAGTCTACTTGAACACCATCACGACCTCCATTTAGCAGCCAATACCCCGGAACGTTCAAGGACGAGATTTCCCAATCCACTCCGGTGAGAGTCTCGAGGGGGACCTTCTAGCAGGAAATGTAGCGGGTGAAATAGGTGTAAGTCCCCATTTATGAAGCAGGGCCGATCCTTCCTCTACATCCGACATGGTATGCAGGGCTCCATTCCTATATACCAGTAATTTGGTAGGAAATCCCCATCTGTATCCCACGTCGTTCTTCCTTAGCGCCAGTGTAAGAGGCAGAAATGTCCTCCTAGTTTGCAGGGTTGTTTGGGAGAGATCCGCATAGATGTGTATCTTTTCATAAGGTACAGGTAGAGCCGGTAATCTTGGTGAAGCAGACATGAGGGAATCCTTGGTATTATAAAAATGGATCCTTGCTATCACATCCCGTGGCAAATCAGCAGAAATAGATTTAGGTTTAGGGAGCCTATGGGCTCTATCTATGATAAGATCTGCAGGTTTGGGGGCGGGGCTTAGCCATGGCGGAGTGAGCACGCGTTTCGGGGGAGCTCCGTGCAGTGGTGCCGCAGAATTCAGGCTTAGCCCGTCCTGAGTACCGGGAGATGCCAGGAAAACGTAGGGGACAAAGTTCTACACCCTCCCGCTCCTTGTCCCGATCTCAGACACGGAGTACAGGCATGGATCGCTTCCTCTCAGCGCCTCAGGCCGCTCCCGAAGTCCTGGGTGTCATGGCGCCTGCAACACAGATAACAGACACGTGGAGAGCAGAGGATCGCATGAGCGCGGCTGTGGCCGGGGCGCCCGGCATGCAGGGGCAGCTGGACAACCCACCGAGGCCTGCTTCACTCCTAGGACTCAGCAGTAATGAGGTACCGCCAGTATCCCCTATCACTTCCCTGTGTGCCTTGCCATCAACCACTGCCCCCAGGCCTGGTAGCTCTGAGGGCATCCCCCTTCAACCTGCCCTGCATGCAGACTTACACTTACTCAGGGAACTAATACAAGCTCTCCCTACTAGACAAGACTTAGACTCCCTGGTGACCAGAATTGAACTATCCCACCAGCAAGATATCGCAGACTTGAGATGCGAGGTAGACAGGGTGGACACCAGGATTACTGCCACTGGCGGTGCGGTCGATGCTATTGACAGCAGAGTTCATGTATTGGAGCAGGCGGCCATTGTTAATAGAACACATATGCAGTCCCTTGCACTTCAACTGGATGATCAAGAAAACAGGGGCCGCAGAAATAATATTCGACTGAAGGGCCTCCCGGATTTAGGTCCCAGAGACGACCTCCCTAATAGAATTACTGCCATCTTTAACAAAGTTACTGACAGACCCCTGGAATCGACATTCCTATTAGACCGCGTGCACAGAGTCTCGAGACCCGGTCCGATCGACCCTTCAAACCCGCGGGATGTGCTGTGTCGGTTGCACTATTACTCTGACAAGGATTTGATAATTAGAGGAGCCTGGTCGCATGGTCCGGTTTCGGTTGATGGAGGCAGGGTTGCGATTTATCCGGATGTATCGCCGCGGACACTTTACATGAGACGTCTGCTGCATCCGCTGCTAGAAAAGATCAAAGCGGCAGGAGCCACTTATAGATGGGGACACCCATTCCACGTGGTCGTCAGAAGGGATGCTGCCTCCTTTATCCTGCGCCATTCCTCGGATTTAGAGGCCCTATTTCGGTTTTTGCAAATTGCTCCGTTCCCGGTCCCGGATTGGCTGTCATTAGATCGGTCTGAACCGCCTCAACGTCGGCGTAATCGGCGCCCGAGTCAGCCGCTCAGCAGACCCTCATTACTGGAATCAATAGGAACTCAGCCAGATCTCTCGCAACGTTTACCGCCCGAGGCCTGATTGGTCTCCGAATCTAAGAGTTGTTATTCCGATGACATATCAATGGCTTCCTACGGCTATCGGGCTTCCTAAAGTACCAAATGGTCCTTCTTGTTTGCTCTTTATTTATCTTATTACCTACAGGTACTCTCTACATCTTACTGAAGAAGTGTCCATGCTCACGGGTCCTAGTGAGCAACTCCGCTACGTTTATTTCTCGCCCATGATTGATGGGACTTTCCTGGAAGAGGGTCGACACTTCTGATCCTTTGCTACCCACAGAACAGTAGATATACCCAGTCCTCTATATTGTCTACATCCTTTGTGCCTAACTTCTCCCTCCCCCCCTCCCCCCCCTTCCTTTACCCCTAACATGTTGGTATGTTGTAGTATACATGCCCCCCCCATTTCATCATTTAGAGCCCGTTGACGGTCACGTACATGAGGACAATCAGGGGGCGGTGTGTGTATTACTATGCTAACGTGACAGTATTTTTGCCTAGGGTCCTATTATATTACATGTTATGTTATATGTGCACTGTAACACTCGTTAAGGGGCTAACCCCTTTCATTGTAGTTTTTCATGCGGTCTACCGTGTTGTTTATCCATATAGCGGCTGTTTATTTGTTCGGGGGGATACCACGTGTTCTAGCCTTCTATTCATATCTCATATGCATATCTTAATGTTCTTATGGAAGGGGTTTCTGGTGATTATAACGGTTATATGTACTGCGGTATCCCCTGCTAATCCTATGGCTCACCTTTTGGCGGACATCGACTGTATCTGTCTGCTCTTCCCTTGTGCCTGCCTCTCACATTACTCTTCTTCCCTTCCATCCTTTTTCTCTCCCCTCCCTTCTTTTTAGTTACTACAGGCGAGGCGGCGGGTATTTTCATGTGGCGGGGCATCCGGGCAGGGTTATTGTACTGGCTGGCAGGAAGTTACGTTAGGTCATGTGGTGCCAGGCGAGGCCTGCTGGTTTATTGGCCCTCTATTAAGGACCTGGATAATATCTTGACCTCGTAGTCCACCGGTGGCCCTGCCCTGGTGTCCCTCTATATCTCGCTCTTAGGTATCTCAGTAAAAAGGGAGGGTACTGTTTGTTGGGCCTTTATTGTTGGGCCTGGTTATATGTGATGTTCCGGCCTCCCTTGCCCACCCCCTGGGGGGCATTGGACGAAAGTTGTATTGTTCATTTAATATGCTGCTCACTGTGCGGGGCTCCCCCTCCGCTTTGCTTTGGTTTTCCTTGTTCCTGTTGTATCACTAACTTTTTCTCCACAGGTCTTCTTGCCACGTAGGAGTTGGCCTCAGGGCCACCTTTTCTGTATATTTTCTTTTTTTTTCTGTCTGATCTTTCACTTCTTCCTTCCTTGTCCTCTCTTCCCTCTACCCATTCCCGCCGGGGACATGGCCCGTCATTCCCAGATAGACCTACGGATAGGCTCATTGAATGTTAAGGGCTTACATAGTCCTGGGAAGCGATGCATCCTGCTCAACATGCTGAAAGGCAGACAACTACATGTAGCTTTCCTGCAGGAAACGCATTTGAGTGAACAGAAGCCCTTTAAGTTATCCAACTTATGGTTTCCTCACTCATATCATAGCTTTTCTCCCGACCCGAAATCCAGAGGGACAAGTATACTTCTTTCCTGCTCTATCCCTTGGGAATACCTGGACGCTCGCAGTGATGGAATGGGGCGAATGCTTTTGGTCAAGGGTAGCATCGACTCACAGATCTATACCTTCGCCTCCTTCTATTTGCCTAATATGGGTCAGGGTACAGCATTGAGTGGTTTTTTAGACACATTGGAGGAGTTTGGGGAGGGTACCATTGTCCTAGGGGGTGACTTCAATGTAGCATTGGACTCAATCATGGATGTTTCATCAGGTTCATCATCAATCCCCCACTCCCAATTGCGTCGCATTAAACGAGCCCTCCATGATCACAACTTTGTAGACACGTGGCGCCTTCTACATCCATCGGATAGGGACTTTTCCTTTTACTCCTCAGTACACGACATTTATTCCAGACTTGATTTGATATTTATCAAGCACAGCGCTCTACCATCACTACAAGCGGCTGACATTGACTCGATCTCTTTCTCAGACCATGCTCTTGTCACAATGTCTATTTCATTGCAATCTCCGTTAATGTTCCAATCCCAGTGGAAACTCAATCCCTCGCTTCTTAATGACTCCCTCGTTTCATCAGATGTACAGCGAACGCTTGATGACTATTTCATCACAAACACAGCCGTTGACACGAACCCGAGGGTGCTATGGGAGGCACATAAATGCGTTGTTCGCGGCACTTTCATCAAACATGGAGCGCGATTGAAAAAAGAGCGCGCCGTGACTATCGTTCGGCTATTGTCGGAGATCAAAGCTTTAGAAGTCACACATAAGCGTACCCATGAAGTTGAATGTAGATCTGCGTTAATTCAGAAACGGGAAGAGTTACGCACCATATTATTATCCAAAGCCACCCTCTCTAAATGTAAGCGCCATTTCTACGAGTATGGTAATAAATGCAGCAGATCGCTAGCTAGAGCCCTGCGGATCCAACAAGCGCGCACTTATGTCCCCTTTATTACAGCCTCCCCCAACGTACGAGCCAACATGCCTCTAGATATAGCGGCACAGTTCCGTAACTTTTACGCTGCTCTTTACAACACCGACTCCACCAACCCGGCCACTGCATCAAACGACTTTCGTGCGCATATCCAATCCTATATTGCGGACTCAGGTCTGCCATCCCTGACAGAGGAGGTACTCACTGCCTTGGAAGAACCGATTACCATGACCGAACTAACTGATGCGCTCAAAAACTCGGCTGCGGGGAAGGCCCCGGGGCCTGACGGCTTCACGTTACCCTACTATAAGAAATTTATCTCCTGCATTGGGCCGCACCTGCTGGCATCCCTGAATTCTCTATCCTCCTCCTCACGCGTTCCACCAGACGCTCTTAGGGCCCATATAGCGGTGATTCCCAAACCGGGAAAAGACCCTTCTCAGTGTGCTAGCTACAGACCAATCTCACTGCTTAACGCAGACATTAAACTCTTTGCCAAGATATTGTCCATGCGTCTGGCCCCTCTGCTTGGTGGGATAATCCATCTTGACCAGGCGGGGTTCATGTTGGGACGTGAGGCCCGGGATAACACCACAAAGGCGATCAATCTCATATATAAATCCCAATTGTCTCGTGTACCACTAATGCTCCTGTCCACTGATGCTGAAAAAGCATTTGACAGAGTCAATTGGATTTACATGGAGGAAACACTTCTCCGACTCGGTTTAGGTCCTCAAATGATGGGATGGTTAATGTCATTGTACTCCTGCCCATCTGCCAGAGTCAGGGTGAACGGTATCCTCTCGGATGATTTTACAATCCATAATGGGACACGACAGGGCTGCCCTTTGTCCCCCTTGATCTTTGTCCTTACCCTACTAAACCCGCCGGACCTACCGACGCCTGGGTACATTTCGGAATGGGAGGCTGACTTGGGAATCACATTTACCACAAGCCAATGTTCCCGAATTCTTACCCTAGCTCATAAAACATCAATTAGCTCACGATATCAGGAGGCTAGCTTTAAGTTGCTCTCACGATGGTATAGGACCCCGGTCCGCCTTCATCGCATCTTCCCGACTGTCTCACCTCTCTGTTGGAGATGCGGTTTGGACAATGGTACCCTTCTACACACTTTCTGGTCATGCCCACGACTAACGGGATTTTGGGACGGGGTCAAAAGGGTGATCCTCAAGGTTACAGACGCTACCTGTAACATGGACGCGGCCTTCTTCCTCCTCCATCACTGTGACATTCCGGTTAACACATACAAATGCTCTCTCCTTCACTTTTTAGTGATGGCTGCACGACATTGTATCCCTTTACGCTGGAAGAAATCCTCTCCGCCGTCACTGTCTCTGTGGATCTCGAAGGTCAATGACCTTATGCATATGGAGGACCTAACCTCCTCCATTCACGATGCACACGCTAGGTTCTGTCGCACGTGGGCCCCGTGGATCGTGTTTCAGGACTCCGACTTCTACACTGACATTCTTGGAAGTGTGGACACTGATGGATAGCTCGTGGGGTCCTGTTCGGGGGTGGTGGGGGTCTCCCCGGTGGGAGTTACTACTTCTCCTCCCCTTCTTGCTCTTTTACTTCATTCTGTACTTTTAACTAAATATGTCTTTCTTATGCATAGTGGGGAAGTCCATGTTTATACCTTAAAGATGACATATAATACTACCTCGTGTTAGGTTTACATTGTAAATTTCAAATGCATACATCTTGGTTTTTTGCAAGTTGATATATTTTCCCACATGTACCTGCTGTATTGTGTATTCTGAAAATATGTGGCTGTTGTCACGAAAATAAAGAATTAAAAAAAAAAAAAAAGATCTGCAGGTTTGGAAGTAGGCAATACATCCTTAATAAGTTGCTGTAAGTAAGCGGTGAGGTTGGAAGGTTGGACGGACTCTGGAATTCCTCTAAATTTGACATTATTCCGTCTGTTGCGATCCTCCAAATCAGCCAACTTGTATTTTAAAGCTTGCATTTCTTCCTCCAAAGACACATGAGCATCCACTATATCGTTATGTGCATTAGTGAGTTCACTCATTTTTGACTCCACGTGGTCAACTCGGTCTCCTAGGTCGTCAATAGCGTTAGAGAGTTTAGTGGAGAATCCTAATAAATCGCTGTGAAAGGAGCCCCTGAGGGCTAGTACCATATTTTTTATAAAAGCTTCTGAAGCTGCTTGATCCGATGAGGGTATATCTTCTATGGCCACACAATGTGGAAATATATCCTCCACACAGGGAGCTTGTGCAGTTGTAAGTCCTGCAGGGATGGGGGGAGGAGACTCCTCTGATACACGAGGTGAGGACGCCATCTTAGATGTGGGGCTATTTGTTAGTGCAGCAAAGCGTCCCTTCCCCATGGATGCCACTTTAGGCGATTCTGGTTCCCCGTCCCCCCAGGGCACAGACTCACCCTCGGCTGTCGTCTTAGAGGGGTTGACATCCCAATCTCCTTCAGGCAAGGGAGGAGAGGCTGGCGGGACGTTGGTCGCGGAGGATGCCTCGCCGCCATGCTTGTTCTCCTTTGCGGAGAAGAAGTCTGTGAGACGCTTGGGTCCCGTTTTCGAAGACTTCGTCCGGGTCATCATGTTACCGTGCTGTTCGGAGGTAAGAGGGTTGACAATCCGGTGGTATGTAACGTCGCTAAGGTCGTAGCTTAGAGATCTCAGAGCGGAGCTCAAGGAGATGCGACTGCTCTGTTCGGCATCCCCAGAAAAGGCTTTTGATAGGGTACACTGGTTGTTTCTCTGCAGTGTCTTGACTCAGGTCGGACTTGGCTCTACAATGGTGGATAGGATTATGGCGTTATATCACAGGCCTACAGCTCGGGTACGAGTTAATGGTCTTTTGTCTGATTCTTTGCCTATTACAAATGGAACAAGACAGGGGTGTCCACTTTCGCCTCTGTTATATGTGTTAGTCATGGAACTCCTGGCTGTGGCACTGCGGACTAACCCTAGCATTAAGGACATATGTGTTGGTGCTCATCATCACAAGTTAGCACTGTACACTGATGATCTTCTAGTGTACCTTACGACTCCTATGATTTCTTTGCCATCTTTGACTGGGGAGTTTGAGCAATTTGGTCACTTGAGTAACTTCAAGGTCAATTATTCTAAATTGGAGGCGCTGAATGTATCTCTGGACGCCCCTCTAGCTGCTCATCTTGCTCGGGTTTTCCCGTTTAAGTGGCAAACTGCATCTTTAAAATATTTAGGGATACATATCCCCACACATTTGCCTGACCTGTTTACCTTGAACTACACACCTATCTTACAGCGTACCTTGCAAGAGTTGGAGGCATTTGGGGGTCGGCGCATGTCGTGGTTCGGGCGTATCAATGCTGTCAAAATGCATATTTTACAAATACATTTCTGTACATATTTCAAACTGTACCCATTGTGGTTCCTGCGTCCTTCTTTAAGACCTTGCATAGGGCCATAACCAAATTTGTATGAGGCTCTTCTTAGCCGCGGATTCGATTTTCTGTTCTCAGTAGGCTCAAGGTGGAGGGGGGTGCGGATTTGCCGGACTTTAAGCAATACCACCAAGCTGCAATCCTCATGAGGTTGGTGGATTGGTACCGTGCGGCTGCGGGTAAGCAATGGGTGCGTATTGAGAATAATATGTCCTCTCTTGCATTATCCTTTTTGTCTTGGTTGTCTGGCTTCCAGCAACCAACGTCTTCCCTGCCTTTCCTCACACGTCAATTTCTTGTGGTATGGGAGTGGATCCTTGGTACCCTGGACCTTGCTCACCGTTCGGGTCCTTTGACTCCTCTGTTTGATAATCCTTCCTTCCCTCCGGCGGTGGGTGTGGACACATTTATCTGTTGGGGGAGACAGGATGGCGGATATTTAGCTCAAACCCTTACACCTGATGGTGCAATTTTGTAGCTTGCTGCTGTATCTGAGGCCTGCCCGGGGAGACGATCAATGTGGTGGCCCTACTTTCAGTTGCGTTCATATCTCTCTTCCATGGGTGATTGTCTTGTGTTGCTACAGGATAAGACTCCTCTGGAACATTATCTGTCTTTGACTTCTGCTCCTTCTCATGTACTGTCCTATTTACATGGGATCCTCCAACCGGGATACTCTTATTCTCAGTTGACATTCACCACATCTTGGGAGGAGGAAATGGGGGTTCAACATTCTGAGAAGGACTGGGGAACTTCTTTCTTTCTGGCTCATAAGTTACCAACTTCCTGTTTTGCTCAGGAGAAAAACTATAAAATAATTACCAGATGGTAGCGTTGTCCTTCCTTTTTACATAGGATATTTCCTAATGTGTCTGCTGATTGTTGGAGGTGTGGGGAGGCTCCTGGTACCATGTTGCACATTTGGTGGGATTGCCCCAATCTCCGTCCCTTTTGGGGAAACATTTTTGATCTTGGCAATAAGCTTTTGGCACTGACGTTCCTACCTCACCTTCTGTTGGATTGCTTTCCATGGTTCCTGGATCACTCCCACACCTCAAAAGTGGGGTCTTTCAACATTTTCTGACTGCAGCTAGAATGGTAATTCCACGTCATTGGAAGTCTAGTACTGTGCCTTCTTTGAAGGAATGGGTAACGGAGCTGAATGGGATTATGAGGATGGAGGAGCTGATGTCTGCTGATCGTGGTAAATCCGAGATTTTTGTTCGAACTTGGTCAGTGTGGTCCGGATTCCGGGGTGGTACTGATCTGTCTCTTTGGTTGGATGACCTCTTTTGAACGCTCATCTCGCCAAATAGTGTGTGCTTTTGTCCGTTTGTGTTTCCCTTTGTCGTCTTGTGTTTATGTAACTTTGTGTTAAAATCTGCACTTAACCGTCATTGCTATTTGTTTTGGGACTGGTTTCCCTAAATATTGCACTACTTCTGCTATGGTTATGGTACAGTTACTTACCATTAGATTTTATTATTTACTTCCTATTACTTCACTGTTTGGAAGGCTACCTCCTACCATTGTTCATATATCTCTGTAACAATTTCTACAGTTTGACTTTATTGTATTGCACTGCGTGCAAACTTTTGCAATTTTGTGAAAATGTTTTATCTGCTCTGTTTAATTTCTAATAAAAAATTTTGATAACGAAAAAAAAAGATATTGTATTACGGTCTGTAGCCTTTGGGGGGAATATATTAACCTTTCTACAACAGTTTACTAGCGTAGAGAATTCACAAAAGTCAAAAAATTTTGGCGCAAAAAATGGGCGGGCTTAGCAGAAATGGCCAACAATTTTACTATAATTTACGCCAGTAACTGATGTCAATTATAGCAGAAATCTATATGTATAGTGCGGCCCAGATTTATCTCTGAGGGGCGTAACAAGGCAAAGGTCGGTGCCAGACCCATACCTCCCCCCCAATCAGACTGTATGCCCCCCCAATCAGACAATAAAATACATTTTAAAAATGTACTTACCTCACCACTCCGATTCTCCCTCCCGGATCCCCTCAGGCTCTTACAGCAGGCCGCAGCATGTAGAAAGTACTGATGACAGGCCGCGTTGCAGCTAAAAGAAGCGACACATTTAATAAGAGTCGTTCACCTGTTAATAAATGTGTTGCATCTTACTCCAGCAAACTGTTTAATAGGACTGGTGTATGAAACGCCAGTATTAAAGGGGTTTTCCACGTTTTGACAACTAATAAACCTATCCACTGGATAGGTCATCAGTATATGATCAGTGCGTGCCCGACACCCGGACCTCGCACTGATCCGCCACTCCAGCTGCCTACGGGCACCGAACAACACTGCCAGAACCAGATGGCTCAGGTCAAAGAATAGAGGCCGGGCTGCAGTTCTGCCGAACGGCCGCTATGCAGTAGTCGGAACCATGTGCTTCTGCCAATATTGTCCAGTGCCCGGAGGCAGCTGGACTGGCGTATCGGTGCGGTGTCTGGGTGTAGTAACGATTGTTTGCCCCCATACATTACCGACGATTGCTCTTTGTAACACGATGTATCGTCAATCGGCGCTTGTTTTCATGGTCAGTATCGGGACGTCTAAAAGGACCTTTACTTCCTCAGACACCACACTCCAGTCTACAGACACCACCATAACTAGGCATTGGAACCAACCCTCCCACCTTAGCGGGTAAAGATTAACCATCTAAAAGGTTCATATATACACATAAGGGCTAAAGGTGAAAACACAGAGGTGCTCACCATATATCCAGCGTATAACTGTGTCCTCCAAATCTTAGGAGTGCACGGAGCAGGAGTTGTTCTAGTTTCCTGTTTATATCCCAGATACGTTCATACCATTTTAGACAATGAATCTACATATCGCAAACTTGTGGTGAAAACAAAGCACCACATTTAAAATATCTTTAAAAAATCAGCTAGAAGAAGGAATTGGATTAGGAGTATTAGCCAAGGCACAATACTTACTCATAAAATTCCCTATTGTTCCCATATTCCATGGGATGGCCAAAATCCATAACTTTGCATGGTCTTGGGTTATCTGTGACGTAGTTGGCTAGTACCCCTGCAAACCGACCTGCTGGTACTACTGTCAGGGGCCTGGCCACAAAAGTAAAATAAAGTGGGCAGCTGCCGCTCATCAAGGTTATGATCAGCGGTAATTGGTTTATAGAAAGGAATGTAACCCATGCAGGGGCCAGAAGCAGCGGCCAGTTCTGCAACTTGATGAGTGACTCTGTTTTAAAGCAGTAGATTCAGTTTAATAATTTTTTTATGTTGCCCCTTCTCTCCCACCTTTCCACCGGTCTCCCTCCCTTTCCCCTCCCCAGATGCCGGTCAAGCATCATATCCACTCCGGCCCAACTCCCGCCTCGGCCACCTCCCGTTCTCTTAGCCTACTCCTCCGCCCGCTCACGGAGTCCCTGACACTTTGCGTCCTGCTCCCCTCCCACAACTTTCCGTTGCCACCTCTCCAAATCCCCTCATAATGGGGGGACCCAGATGTATTTCCTCAAATGGAATTCCACTGACTGTATGAGGCCCAGAAATTTCTGATGGTGGCCCTACCTGCATACCACATATTCCGGCAATCAAGGCAGTGGAATTCCATTTGAGGAAATACACCAGGTATTCCAAATGTCTACAAGAATTTATTTTAATGTCAGTGGAGTATCTGCACTCACATAACTTTTTCTGCTTTGATAGTTTTATTTTATTGCAGATAGAAGATGCCCTGATGGGGTCAAAATTCTCCATCTCCATGGACAATTTGTTTATGACATGGTGGGAGAACAACATTTTTTCAGCCAATAATCCCTTCTACAAGTGGATTGTGTGGGTTGGACGCTACATCGACGATCTTTTTTTTGTTTATGGGTCATGATGTGGTGTCTGTACCACCATTTATGGAATACAATAATACCAATACATTTAATTTACAATGTTACAGGCTCGGCATCCATGGATTCTGTTACCTTCTTCGAGATTACGTTGCAGGGGAATTGTAATGCAGAAAAGGAAACATTTTGTGAACCCTCTGCGGGCACTACAGTCACCCAGCTCACACCATCTAGGCAATACCTACAAGCGGATTTATAAGATCTAGGATAGCCTGCTCAAATGACAAGACATTTCACAACCAATGTATAAATATTGACCGTGGATTACATTTTACAGGATATTAACAATGAATGTTAACCCCTTAATGACCAGGCCATTTTGCACGTTAATGACCAAGGATTATTTCTTGTTTTTTCACGGTTGCATTCCAAGAGTCGTAACTTTTTTTTTATTCCGTCGACATAGCCGTATATGGGCTTGTTTTTTGTGGGACGAGTTGTATTTTGTAATTGTACCATTTTTAGATGCTTATAATATATTGATTAACTTTTATTAACTTTATTTTAGGAGAGAATTGAAAATAAGCAGCTATTCTAGCATTGATTTTCACGTTATAAATTTACGCCGTTTACTATGCAGCGTAAATAACATGTTAACTTTATTATATGGGTCGGCACGATTACGGGGATACCAAATATGTAAAGGTTTTATATGTTTTCCTACGTTTGCATAATAAAAAGCCTTTTAGAAAAAAATTACTTGTTTTTGCATCACCGCATTCCAAGAGAAGTAATTTTTTTATTTTTCCTTCAATGTGGCCGTATGTGGGCTTGATTTTTGCGGGCCACTGTGTAGTTTTCATTAGTACTATTTTGGAGTACATAGGACTTATAGATTAACTTTTATTTAATTTTTTATTGGGGGAATGGGAGAAAAGAGAGAATTTTGCCGTTGTTTTTTTGCGTTTTTTTGGACGCCGTTCATCCGGTGGTTTAATTAATGTGTTCATTTTATTGTTCAAGTTGTTACGATCGCGGGGATAACATATATGTGCATGTGTTATTTGTTTTGACACTTTTACTAAATAAAACCACTTTTTGGTTTTATTTGATTTTGACTGTAATTTTTTATTTTTTTTTCACAAACTTTATTTAACTGATTCACATTTTTTTTTTTAGTCCCACCAGGGGACTTCACTATGCGATCTGCTGATCGCATATATAATGCTTTGGTAAACATAGTATACCAAAGCATTATTGCCTGTCAGTGTAAAACTGACAGGCAATCTATTAGGTTATGCCTCGGGAATGGTCTAACAGGCATTTGCTGAAGGCAGACCTGGGGGTCTTTGTTAGGCCCCCGGCTGCCATGGAAACTCGACGGCGACCCGCGATTTCTTTGCGGGGGCGCCGATGGGGTGACAGAGGGAGTTCCCTCCCTCTGTCAAACACATTAGATGACGCTGTCACTATTGACAGCAACATTTCATGGGTTAAACTGACGGAATCGGAGCGCGCTTCGATTCCGGCAGTTGCAGCAGGAGCCAGGCTGTGTATAACGGCCGTGCTCCTGCTGCTAATCGCGTGGGTACAGTGTCAGTACCCGTGCGATCACAGGACGGATATATCCGTCCTCCTGCGCGAACTACCAGCTGCAGAGGACGGATATATCCGCCCTTCGGCGTTAAGAGGTTAAGAAGGGCATCAAAACAAAGGACACAAGAATCCATCTTGTTTAATAATAAATACTGAAGCACGAGAGATCAATTACCAGTTTCTTCAACGGCATAGAGCCAAAAGTTTGGAGAAATTGTGGGTAAAGGCTGCCCTTGGGTCACCTAGAGGATGAGATCTCTTAGTTACATCATACCTCCCAACTTTCAAGTATCACAAAGAGGGACAATATTTTTATTTTAAGCCACACCTCTAATCCCACCCAATCCCCGCCCATACACACCCGATTCAGCTCACACAGTATCATGCTCCCATAGTGCCTCCCACACAGTATAATACCAAATAGCTGCCCCTACACAGTATAATGCCCTCTAACTACCACCATACATTATAATGCCCATACAGATGCTCCCATGCAGTAGTTTTTTTGTCCGTTTTTTATTTAGCAAAATTATAAATTAAGCCTTTGAAAAATTAAAAAAAAAAAAAAATGGCAGAGAAATAGTTACCAATTTTCAGATTACTATTCAGATCAATAAAATTCTAATGCCAATTTAATAAAATGTGGTGAAAATCCACATGTGAACATACTCTAATTGAAGCTGAAGGATCTCCAGCTCGTCTTGGTGGCCGTACAACTTATTTTTCCTTTTTGTACACAATCCCCCCCGGTACTATATTGTAAAGCTTAGACACTGTTTTCTTATTTTCTCCTGTATGTATTCTGTCGTATTAGGCAATGTGAGCATTGTGTATTTTTTATATGGTTCCCATTAGTGGAATGAAGGGAAAACTTTTCCATAAGGGAGAGATGTGGGAAGGTTTTTCCTGCTTTCCTCTGATGGGATCAGATACAACGGCGATCAAACTGACCTGACAATACAAGCACGTGATACAGCCTGGAAAGGAGAACATCAGTATATTGTAAAGGTTGTTTTTTTTTTAATGTTTTGTGGCCATATAAAGCCATTTAAATGTTCCTGGAAAATTCCTTGAAATATGTAGTAAATTTCATTTAGTGTTAAGTACACTGTATTATTAGGGCACTGTACTACAGCAGTATTGTATTGTATGGTGCTAATATTGTCTGACACATATTTTGGCTCCCAGCAGTGTGTTCGGTCCGGGACTTGCGGCCGAAATACGTTCCGTCAATTACGGACGTAATGTGCTCGTGTGAATCCAGCCTTACTCTCGTCAGACTTTCCTCTATTCAAATTTAATTTCTCTAACGGCAAAAGAGAGAAAATCTCAACTTATTCATCACGCCAAATACGATCTCTAATCTCCGTCTTAAGGGAGCCTTCAAAACAAACATTTGGCTAACCGAACCCCATGCAGTTGAACCGCAACAGGAGCGCCAGACCCACCAGCACTACCAATGACTTTAGAACCTAGCGCAACAGCCCCAGTTACCGAACCGTAACACGCCGCCACAGGAGAAGGAGCAAGGGGGACCAAAGGTGGTGGGACTTCACGCTGCACCAAAGCCTCTCTAACACCAGCCAGTAATTGGGCCACTACCTGTCCCAAATCAGACACAGTCAAGCTGGGGGGCACCTGACTATGGTGTGAGCAGGGCTCAGGAAGCCTTGACCTCAGGCGGCACCACCTACCAAAACGGGGGGGGGGGGCGGCATTTTCAGCCCAGGACGGACTGGACCGGGGGGAGTGGCCATGCAGACGCACATAGCAGACGTGCCGAACGTCTGAAACACTCCTCCTCCTCTCTGATGCTGTACGCAGCACATGCCGCCAGAGAGGAGCAAGTCTGCAGGAGGAGCGACGAGAAGCACGAGGTAAGTTCCTGCCTTGCTGGGACCGGGACCCGTGAGTATACTGCAAGGGGGGGTCTGGGCATTTTACCGACAGCAAAGGGCTCTATGGGGCTGGAATAATCCACCCCTTAGAGCCCTCACATCACTATAATGGAAGGATTAGTGTGGGTGGGGGAGGGTCTGAGCGTCTGACTTACTGCAGAGAGCTCTATAGGGGGGGATTCCCCTTTAGAGCAGTCAGTCAAATGCTCAGACCCCCCTAACCTTTCAGTATAGTAACTAGTCAGGGCTCTATGGTGGGGGATTAATTCCCCCCTATAGAGCCCTCTGCTGTCAGTAAAATGCCCAGACCCCCCCTTGCAGTATACTCCTGGCCACCCAGCGTTGGCCGACCCCTTTTAAATTAGATGGGGCAGGAAGCTGAGCGCAGTATAAGGGCTTTGTAGCTTTCCTGTGCTTAATTAGCGTGGGAAAGCTACAAGCGGGGCTGTGACTGGTGAGTCTCACAGTCACTGCCAGTGCACACTGCATGCGGCAGCAGCGGCCGCCAGTCTGACTGAGTCTCTGACCAGTCACCACCCACACGCAGCAGACAGACAGGATAGACTGATAGTGCCTGTTGTTATTGAATAAACCCTCAACTACTACAGTTTCACAGACATTGACGATGACGGCTTCAATTATGGAAGGTTGCTGGTTCAAAGCCCTGCTGGGTTTTTTTTTGTTTTTTTTAAATATTATTAATATCTTACTTGTATTGGGCTTTGTTCACACTAGCATTAATATACGTTTACCTCTCTTCCGTCAGAGGAAGAGAGGATCGATACGTTAAACGGAAAGCAACGGCTCCATTAGAATTAGCATTACTTTCAATGGTAATTCTTTTGTATCAGTTGCTTTCCGTTTGTCTCCGTTCGCTAGGTTTCCCTTCTTTTGAACAGAAATAAAAGTTCTGCAGACTGCACTCTTGTTTCCTTTTAAAAAAAACGGAAACTTAGCGAACGGAGACAAACGGAAAGCAACTGATACAAAAGAATTACCATTGAAAGCAATGGTAATTCTAATTGAACCGTTGCTTTCCGTTTAACGTATCGATCCTCTCTTCCTCTGACGGAAGAGAGGTAAACGTATATTAATGCTAGTGTGAAAGAAGCCTTAGGGCCTGTTCACATCAGCGTTGGCTTTCCGTTCTGGGGTTCCATCGGAGGTAACCCCGCAACGGAAAGTCAAACTGAAACCACAATTTCCGTTTCTGTCACCATTAGTGCAGTCGACTGCGCTATTGATTCCGTCACAAAAACGGAAACCTGCAGGAATGGTGACGAACGGAAACCATTAGCAATGTTTCCGTCACCATTGATTTCAATGGTGACTGAAACGGAAGCTGTGGTTTCAGTTTGATTTTCCGTTGCAGGGTTTACCCGACGGAAACCTCCCACAGAATCCCGGAACGGAAAGTCAACGCTGATGTGAACAGGCCCTAACACTTCCCCATAAACCTGCCCCCACTAATTAAAATAAATATATTATATAATGTATATAGCGCTGTATCCTGTATCCGTCAGATCAGCGGGACTGACTGATTCAGTGTCAGAGAGTCCTGCAGGATCGAGCTGTTACCGATCACATCTAAGTTCATAACTTAGATGTGATCGGTAATAGGCGACCTAATGGATTCAGGTCTCAGCGCTATATACAGCTGCTCTGTATACAGGATACAAAGCAGCTGTATCTCAAAAGGTGCAAATCATTTTCAATAAAAAGTAATTAAAACTTGCACCAATTGCATTAATAGATAGCTTTATATATCATAGTGACATGTCCGAAGTTTTCATCGGTGGGGGACCGAGCACTGAGGCCCCCACCGATCGCTAAAACGAAGCAGCAGAAGTGCTCGGGTGAGCGCTGTGCCGCTTCATTTATGATCGACTTTCAGCCGAGTGAGCGGTGTACGGACTCCTAGACTTTCTATTGAGCCCGTACACTGCTCCAAGGAAAGCCAAACAGAATTGAAGCGGCACACCGCTCACCCGAGCACTTCTGCTGCTTAGTTTTAGCGACTAGTGGGGGGTCTCAGTGTTCGGACCCCACTGATCAAAACTTCTGACATGTCAAACGTTTTTTAAAAAGTTGTTACACTTTAAAGAGAATCTTTCACCTGCCCACAGATTTGCATTTGAGTGCAGCATGTAATGGTCAGGGCTGCACAAACTCTGGGGCACTTTACATTTTTTTTCCTACCCTCTTTCCTTACTTAGATATCGGTGCTGTAATATTTGGCGCCCGATATTTAAATAACCCCATGAACTGCCAATGGGGTGGTAATTGGCAAGGGGACGTGTAACATCACTGAGACACTGCCCAATCCGCTACGGACAATGTCAACAGCAAGAGCTGGAGAGAGGAGATCATGTGCGCGTGCACACGCTCTCACTCTTCAGTTCTAAGCAGGCAAGTACAAGACTGTGATCTCAGGTGAGAGATCAGTCTTGTCGTCCTTGTCTGCCGAGAGCTAAAGAGTGAGAGCGTGCGTGCGCGCACAGCTCCGATGCCATAGAACAGAAGAAGAAGAATTCACTCTTCTCCTCTTGTGTTCCTTAGTGGTGGCGGAGCTGCGCGCACCCGCTCTCTCTCCAGCTCTTGCTGTAACGCTGACCGTAGCTGATTGGACAGTGTCACAGCAATGTTACACGCCCCCTTGCCAATTACCTCCCCATTGACAGTTCAGGGGGTTATTTAAATATCGGGCGCCAAATATTACAGCACTGATATCTAAATAACGAAGGAGGCTAGGAAAAAAAGTGCCCCAGAGTTTGTGCAGCTCTGCCCATTACATGCTGAACTCAGCTGCACATGTATGGGGAGGTGAAAGGTTCTCTTTAAAAGAAAGGTGTTATAATTTTTTTTTTTTTATTTGATATGTTTTATTTTATGGGCCTAATTTTTCTAATTATTTTAATATGTTTCCGAAGGTAGCTATTTATTCATATGTTTGTACGTCTGTGGGGGCAGCCATCTTTATTTTTATTTTTCATACTGCTAATTTTTGTTTTGCAGATTCCGCTGGACCATTTGGACTACGTCGTAGATTCGTTGGACTACTTCGCTGATTTAAGCTTTATTTCTTTTTTTAACCCCTTAACGCTCTGCGGCGTAATAATCCGTCGTGCTAACTGTATCATTAGCGCTCAGCGAAAGTCTATTACGTCGCGGGAGGAACGGTCATTTTGGCCGTCCTCCCGACACATACAGGAGCTGTGACAGCTGCTGTCTCGTAGAGCAGCTGCCGCAGCTTCTACAGCGGGGACCGATCGCTGTGTCCCCGCGGATTAACCCCTTAAAAGCCGTGTTCAATAGCGATCACGGCTTTTTAGGGGTTAAGCTACAATCGCCAGCCTGCTACACGATAGCGGCTGGCGATGGTGGCTATAGCAACCGGACACCAAACAATGGCGTCCGGATATGCCATCGACGGAAACCTAGTGGGTCCTGACGAAGTCAGGACCCACTATGCTTGCTGTCAGTGAGTAGCTGACAGCTCTGATACACTGCACTACGCATGAAGTGCAGTGTATTAGAATAGCGATCAGGGCCTCCAGCCCTCAAGTCCCCTAGTGGGACAAAGTAATACAGTAAAAAAAAAAGTTAAAAAAAGATGTGTAAAAATAAGAAAATAAAAGTTTTAAAAGTAATAAAAGTCAAAATCCCCACTTTTCCCTTATCAGTCCTTTATTATTAATAAAAACATATAAACAAACAAATAAACTATACATAATTGGTATCGCCGCGTCCGTAACGGCCTGAACTACAAAATTATTTCATTATTTATCCCGCGCAGTGAACACTGTAAAAGAAAATAATAATAAACCGAACCACAATCACAATTATTTGGTCACTTCACCTCCCAAAAAATGGAATAAAAAGAGATCAAAAAGTCGCATGTACCTAAAAATGGTATTGATGGAAACTACAGTTCGTTACGCAAAAAATAAGTCCTCACACTGCTTTCTTGATGGAAAAATAAAAACGTTCTGGCTCTTAGAATAAGGTAACACAAAAAGTGAATGATTTAAAAAAAAAAGTATTTTATTGTGCAAACGCCATAAGGCATAAAAAAAACTATAAACATCTGGTATCGCCGTAATCGTATCGCCCCGCAGAATAAAGTGAATATGTCATTTATAGCGCACGGTGAACGCTGTAAAAAAAATAGAATAAAAAAACAATAGTAGAATTGCTGTTTTTTAGTCACCACGCCACCTAAAAATAGAATAAAAACTGATCAAAACGTCGCATGCACCCCATGAAAAAAGCAATGAATTCCTCAAGGGGTCCAAAATGGGGTCACTTTTGGGGGTTTTCTACTGTTTTGGCACCACAAGACCTCTTCAAACCGGACATGGTGCCTAATAAAAAGGAGGGCTCAAAATCCACTAGGTGCGCCTTTGCTTCTGAGGCCGGTGCTTCAGTGCATTATCACACTAGGGCCACATGGGGGATATTTCTCAAAACTACAGAATCTGGGCAATAAGTATTGAGTTGCGTTTCTCTGATAAAACGTTTTGTGTTATAAAAAAAATGGTATAAAGAGGATTTTCTGACAAAAAAAAAAATTTAAATTTCACCTCTACGTTGCTCTAAATTCCTGTGAAACACCTAAAGGGTTAATAAACTTTCTAAATGCTGTTGTGAATACTTTGAGGGGTCTAGTTTCTAAAATGAGGTGTTTTATAGGGGTTTCTAATATATAGGCCCCTCAAAGCAACTTCAGAACTGAACTGGGACCTAAAAAAAATAAAAATCCTAATGAGCATTGCCTACTCCAAGATGACCCCAGTTTTGACCGTTTGTATAAACGGAGACCCCTATTAGACCGTTTCAGTGCCCGGTTTTCCCAAGTATACACCCCCGAGAAGTGTATTTCTATTGATGAGTCCTTGGTAGATTTTAAAGGGAGGGTTCAATTCCGCGAGTACCTGCCGGGTAAGAAGGGAAGGTATAAGCTGTGTGAGAGTGCATCAGGGTATACCTACAAATTTAGGATATATAAAGGGAAGGACACCAGTATTCAGCCCCCAGAATGCCCCCCCCCCCTTACTGGGAGTTAATACAAAAATTGTGTGGGATTTGGTGCACCCACTGCTGGACCAGGGTTACCACCTCTACCTGGATAATTTTTATACCAGCGTCCCACTCTTCAATTGCCTCGCTTCCAGAAGTCCTGCGGCATGCGGCACCACTAGAAGAAATCTGAGAGGCCTCCCTAAGACTCTGCTTGGGCAAACAAGAAGGGGTGAGAGCAGGGCACAATCCAGCAGCAACATATTGTGTGTCAAGTACAAGACAAGAGAGATGCCACACCAGTACCCATGTACCAGTAGGAGGTACCAGTACAGAGACCCCCAAACCAGACTGCATCCTGGACTACAATAGGTACATGGGAGGGGTGGACTTGTCAGATCAAGCCCTGAAGCCCTACTGCGCCATGCGGTGTGGTATAAGAAGCTGGCCGTGCACATCATACAGATGGCATTGTACAATGTGTACGTGCTATGTCGATGTACAGGCCAGAGGGGATCTTTCCTGGAATTTCAAGAGGTGGTTATCAAGAACCTAATCTTTAGGGACCAAGAAGGGAAAAAGTCAAAAGAGATGCAAAATCTGCTATAAGAGGGGGATAAGGGAGGACACAATATATCAATTTGACGCGGGTCCCGAAAAACCAGAGCTCTGTATGAAAGAGTGTTTTAAAATTTATCATACATCTCTTGGTTTATAATTTACCCCAATTTTACTTACCCTGATGCACTCCGCACAGCTTATCCCCCTCATATTTCCCTTCTGAGCCCTGCTGTGTGCCCAGGCAGCTGATAACAGCCACATTGAGGGTATTGCAATACCCGTAAGAACCCACATTACAGTTTATGGGGTGTAAGTCTCCAGTAAAAATGCTCACTACACCTCTAGATGAATGCCTTAAGGGTGTCGTTTTTAAAACGGGGTCACTTATTGCGGGTTTCAACTGTACTGGTACCTCAGGGTCTTCTGCATACATGACTTCGCACCAGAAAATCCCCAGTAGGCCAAATGGTGGTCCTTTCCTTCTGAGCCCTCCCATGGGCCCAAACGGCAGTTTATCACCACAAATGGGGCATTCCTGCACTCTGGACAAATTGCGCAACAGAATGGGGTATTTTATTTCTTGTGAAAATAAGAAATTTTCAGCCAAAACTACATATTATTGGAAAAAATTTATTTTGTTTTAATTCCCAGCCCAATTCAAATAAGTTCTGTGAAAAAAACTATGGTGTCAAAATGGTCACAACACCCATAAATGAATTCCTTGAGGGGTGTATTTTCCAAAATGGGGTCACT
Source organism: Rhinoderma darwinii (assembly GCF_050947455.1). Taxonomy (NCBI): domain Eukaryota; kingdom Metazoa; phylum Chordata; class Amphibia; order Anura; family Rhinodermatidae; genus Rhinoderma; species Rhinoderma darwinii. The sequence goes on from NW_027461962.1 coordinate 3,454,809, forward strand.
TCTGATGGTTTTCCATTGCTTTCATACCTCTGGGGCTCTGCAAATGCGACATGGTACCCGAAAACCAAACAAGCAAAATCTGCACTCCAAAGAACACACAGCACTCCTTCCCTTCTGAGGCCTCCCATGGGCCCAAACGGCAGTTTATCGCCACAAATGGGGTATTGCTGCACTCAGGAGAAATTGGGCAACAAAATGGGGTATTTTGTTCCCTGTGAAAGTAAGAAATTTTGATACAAAAATGATATCTTATTGGAAAAAAAATCATTTTTTTCATTTCACAGCCCAAATCAAATAGGTGCTGTGAAAAAAACTGTGCAGTCAAAATTGTAACAACAACCATATTTGAATTCCTTGAGGGGTGCAGTTTCCAAAATGGGGTCACTTCTGGTGGGTTTCCATTGCTTTGATACCTCTGGGGCTCTGCAAATGCGACATGGCACCCGAAAACCAATCCAGCAAAATCTGGACTCCAACAAACACATGGCGCTCTTTTCCTTCTGAGCCCTCCCATGGGCCCAAACAGCAGTTTATCACCACAAATGGGGTATTGCCACACTAAGGACAAATTGGGCAACAAAATGGGGTATTTTGTTCCCTGTGAAACTAAGAAATTTTGATCACAAATGACATCTTATTGGAAAAAATGTCATTTTTTTCATTTCACAGCCCAATTCAAATAGGTGCTGTGAAAAAACTGTACGGTCAAAATGGTAATAACAACCACAAATTAATTCCTTGAGGGGTGCAGTTTCCAAAATGGGGTCACTATTGGGGGATTCCTACTGTTTTGGCACCTCAACACCTCTTCAAACCTGGCATGCTGCCTAAAATATATTCTAATAAAAAAGAGGGCTCAAAATGCACTAGGTCCTTCTTTGCTTCTGTGGCTTGTGTTTTATTCCACGAGCGCAGTAGAGCCACATGTGGGACATTTCTAAAAACTGCAGTATCTGGACAATACATATTCAGTAGTATTTCTCTGGTAAAACCTTCTGTGTTACAGAAGAAAAATTTAATAAAATTGAAATTCAGCAAGAAAAATGAAATTTGCAAATGTCGCCTCCACTTTGCTTTAATTCTTGTGAAATGCCTGAAGGGTTAAAAAAACTTTCTAAATGCTGTTTTGAATACTTTGAGGGGTCTAGTTTTTAAAATGGGGTCTTTTATCAGGGTTTCTAATACATAGGCCCCTCAAAGCCACTTCAGAACTGAACAGGTACCTTAAAAAAAAGGCTTTTGACATTTTCTTAAAAATATGAGAAATTGCTGTTTATGTTCTAAGCCTTGTAACGTCCAAGAAAAATAAAAGAATGCTCAAAAAACGATGCCAATCTAAAGTAGACATATCGGAAATGTGAACTAGTGACTATTTTGGGTGGTATAACCGTCTGTTTTACAAGCAGATGCATTTAAATTCTGAAAAATTCTATTTTTTTAAAGTTTTCTCTCAATTTTGCAATTTTTCACCAATAAACACTGAATATATCGACCAAATTTTACCACGAACATGAAGCCAAATGTGTCACGAGAAAATAATCTCAGAATCGTGCGGTTAGGTTTAAGCATTCCGACGTTATTACCACATAAAGTGAAATATGTCTGATTTGAAAAATGGGCTCTGAGCCTTAACCCCTTAAGGACGCAGCCTAGTTTGGGCCTTAAGGCTCAGAGCCCATTTTTCAAATCTGACATATTTCACTTTATGTGGTAATAACGTAGGAATGCTTAAACCTATCCAAGCGATTCTGAGATTGTTTTCTTGTGACAAATTGTGCTTTATGTTAGTGGTAAAAATTGGATGATATATTCAGTGTTTATTGGTGAAAAATTGCAACATTTAGGGAAAATTTATAAAAAATAGAATTTTTCAGAATTTAAATGCATCTGCTTGTAAAACAGACGGTTATACCACCCAAAATAGTTACTAGTTCACATTTCCCATATGTCTACTTTAGATTGGCATTATTTTATTTTTCTTGGACGTTACAAGGCTTAGAACATAAACAGCAATTTCTCTTTTTTTTAAGAAAATTTCAAAAGCCTTTTTTTTAAGGTACCTGTTCAGTTCTGAAGAGGCTTTGAGGGGCCTATGTATTAGAAACCCCGATAAAACACCCAATTTTAAAAACTAGACCCCTCAAAGTATTCAAAACAGCATTTAGAAAGTTTTTTAACCCTTCAGGCATTTCACAGGAATTAAAGCAAAGTGAAGGTGAAATTTGCAAATTTCATTTTTCTTGCTGAATTTCAATTTTATTCAATTTTTTTGGTGTAACACGGAAGGTTTTACCAGAGAAACACTACTAAATATGTATTGTCCAGATTCTGCAGTTTTTAGAAATGTCCCACATGTGGCTCTAGTGTTCTCGTGGACTAAAACACAAGCCCTAGAAGCAAAGAAGTACCTAGTGCATTTTGAGGCCTCTTTTTTTATTAGAATATATTTTAGACAGCATGCCAGGTTTGTAGAGGTGTTGAGGTGCCAAAACAGTAGGAATCCCCCAATAGTGACCCCATTTTGGAAACTACACCCCTAAAGGAATTAATTTATGGTTGTTGTTATCATTTTGACCACACAGTTTTTTCACAGCACCTATTTTAATTGGGCTGTGAAATTAAAAAAATATAATTTTTTCCAATAAGATGTAATTTATGATCAAAATTTCCTATTTTCATAGGAAACAAAATACCCCATTTTGTTGCCCAATTTGTCCTGAGTGCGGCAATAACTATTTGTGGTGATAAACTGCCGTTTGGGCCCATGGGAGGGCTCAGAAGGAAAGGAACGCTATGTGTTTGTTGGAGTCCAGATTTTGCTGGATTGGTTTTCGGGTGACATGTCGCATTTGCCGAGCCCCAGAGGTATCAAAGCAATGGAAACCCACCAGAAGTGACCCCATTTTGGAAACTACACCCTTCAAACAATTCATTTATGTGTAATGTGACTATTTAGATTCCATAGTTTCTTCACAGAACTTATTTGAATTTTGCTGGGAATTTAAAAAAAAAATATTTTTTCCAATAATATGTAGTTTTAGCTCAAAATTTCTTATTTTCACAAGAAATAAAATACTCCATTTTGTTGTCAAATTTGTCCTGAGTGCAGCAATACCGCATTTGTGGTGAGAAACTGCCGTTTGGGCCCATGGGAGGGCTCAGAAAGAAAGGAGCGCTATTTGTTCTTTGGAGTCCAGATTTTGCTGGATTGGCTTTCGGGTGCCATGTCGCATTTGCAGAGCCCCAGAGGTATCAAAGCAATGGAAACCCACCAGAAGTGACCCCATTTTGGAAACTACACCCCTCAAGGAATTCATTTATGGTTGTTGTTATAATTTTGACCACACAGTTTTTTCACAGCACCTATTTGAATTGGTCTGTGAAATAAAAAAAATGAAATTTTTTTCCAATAAGATGGTATTTTTGATCAAAATGTCTTATTTTCACAGGGAACAAAATACCCCATTTTGTTGCGCAATTTGTCCGTAGTGCGGCAATACCCCATTTGTGGTGATAAACTGCCATTTGGGCCCATGGGAGGCCTCAGAAGGGAAGGAGCGCTGTGTGTTCTTTGGAGTGCAGATTTTTCTGGAATGGTTTTCGGGTGCCATGTCGCATTTGCAGAGCCCCAGAGGTATCAAAGCAATGGAAACCCACCAGAAGTGACCCCATTTTGGAAACTAGACCCCTCAAGGAATTCATTTATGGGTGTTGTGACCATTTTGACCCCACAGTTTTTTCACAGAACTTATTTGAATTGGGCTGGAAATGAAAAAATTTTTTTTTTTCCAATATTATGTAGTTTTGGCTGAAAATTTCTAATTTTCACAAGAAATAAAATACCCCATTCCGTTGCCCCATTTGTGGTGATAAACTGCAGTTTGGGCCCATGGGAGGGCTCAGAAGGAAAGGACCACCATTTGGCCTACTGGGTATTTTTTGGTGCAAAGTCATGTATGCAGAAGCCCCTGAGGTACCAGTACAGTTGAAACCCCCAAGTAGTGACCCCATTTTAAAAACGACACCCTTGAGGCATTTATCTAGAGGTGTAGTGAGCATTTTGACCGGAGACATACACCCCATAAACTGTAATGTGGGTTCTCACGGGTACGTCAATACCCTCAATGTGGCTGTTATCAGCTGCCTAGGCACGCAGCAGGGCTCAGAGGGGAAAGACGAGGGGGGGTAAGCTGTGCGGAGTAAATCAGGGTAAGTAAAACTGGGATAGATTAAAAATCAAGGGATGTATGATACATTTTGAAGCACTCTTTCATACGGAGCCTTAGTTTTTCGGGACACGTGTCACATTGATATATTGTGTCCTTCCTTATCCCCCTCTTATAGCAGACTTTGTACCTCTTTTGACTTTTTCCTTTCTTCCCAGTTTGGGGAACTTCTCCTTTAAAGTGTTGCCCTGGTACGATGCATGTGGCCTCGCTTCCAGAAGTACTGGGTGCCCCCCCTTCTTGGTCCCTAAAAATTAGTTTCTTGATAATCACCTCTTGAAATTCCAGGAAAGTTCCCGTCTGGCCTGTACATTGATGTAGCACGTACGCGTTGTACAATGCCATCTGTATGATGTGCCCGGCCAGCTTCTTATACCACACCGCATGGCGCTGTAGGGCTTCAGGACTTGATCTGACAAGTCCACCCCTCCCATGTACCTATTGTAGTCCAGGATGCAGTCTGGTTTTGGGGTCTCTATACTGGTACCTCGTATAGGTACATGGGTACTGGTGTGACATCTCTCTTGTCCTTGTACTTGACACACAATATGTTGCTGCTGGATTGTGCCCTGCTCTCACCCCTTCTGGGTGTTTGCCCTGCAGAGTCTTAGGGAGGCCTCTCAGATTTCTTCTAGCAGTGCCGCATGCCGCAGGACTTCTGCGAGCAAGGCAGTTGAAGAGTGGGACGCTGGTATAAAAATTATCCAGGTAGAGGCGGTAACCCTGGTCCAGCAGTGGGTGCACCAAATCCCACACAATTTTTGCATTAACTACCAGTAAAGGGGGGGGGGGCATTCTGGGGGCTGAATACTCGTGTCCTTCTCTTCATATATCCTAAACTTGTAGGTATACCCTGATGCTCTCTCGCCGCTTGTACATCTTTACGCCATACCTTGCCCTCTTACCCGGCAGGTACTGGCGGAATTGAACCCTCCCTTTAAAATGTGCCAAGGACTCATCAATAGAAATACACTACTCGAGGGTGAATGCTTGGGAAAACCGGGCACTGAAACGGTCTAATAGGGGTCTCCATTTATACAAACGGTCAAAACTGGGGTCATCTCGGGGTGGGCACGGCTCATAATCAGTATAATGTAAGAAGCAAAGTTTTGCCTAATTTATAAATTTTTGTAGGTTCCAGTTCAGTTCTGAAGTTGCTTTGAGGGGCCCATATATTAGAAACCCCTATGAAACACCACATTTTAGAAACTAGACCCCTCAAAGTATTCACAACAGCATTTAGAAAGTTTATGAACCCTTTAGGTGTTTCACAGGAATTTAGAGCAAAGTAGAGGTGAAATCTACTTTTTTTTTTTGTCAGAAAATCCTTTTTATACCACTTTTTTTTATAACACAAAAGGATTTATCAGAGAAACGCAACTTAATACGTATTGCCCAGATTCTGTCGTTTTGAGAAATATCCCACATGTGGCCCTAGTGTGATAATGCACTAAAGCGCCGGCCTCCGAAGCAAAGGAGCACCTAGTGGATTTTGAGCCCTCCTTTTTATTAGGCACCATGTCCGGTTTGAAGAGGTCTTTTTGGGTGCCAAAACAGTGGAAACCTCCCAAAAGTGACCCCATTTTGGAAACTAGACACCTTGAGGAATTCATTGTAGTTTTCTTGGGGTGCATGCAACTTTTTGATCAGTTTTTATTCTATTTTTAGGTGGCGTGGTGACTAAAAAACAGCAATTCTACTATTGTTTTTTTATTCTATTTTTTTTTACAGCGTTCACCGTGCGCTATAAATGACATATTCACTTTATTCTGCGGGGCGGTACGATTACGGCGATACCAGATGTTTATAGTTTTTTTTATGTCTTATGGCGTTTTCACAATAAAATACGTTTTGTAAAAAATCATTCACTTTTTGTGTTACCTTATTCTAAGAGCCATAACTTTTTTATTTTTCCATCAATAAAGCCGTGCGAGGACTTATTTTTTGCGTAACGAACTGCAGTTTCCATCAATACCATTTTTAGGTACATGTGAGTTTTTTATCTCTTTTTATTCCATTTTTTGCGAGGTGAAGTGACCAAACAATTGTGATTCTGGTACGGTTTATTATTATTTTCTTTTACGGCGTTCACCGCGCGGGATAAATAACAAAATAATTTTGTAGTTCAGGCCGTTACGGACGCGGCAATACCAATTATGTATAGTTTATTTGTTTGTTTATATATTTTTATTAATAATAAAGGACTGATAAGGGAAAAGGGGGGATTTTTACTTTTATTACTTTTAAATCTTTTATTTTCTTATTTTTACACATCTTTTTTTAACTTTTTTTTAACTTTTTTACTTTGTCCCACTAGGGGACTTGAGGGCAGGAGGCCCTGATCGCTATTCTAATACACTGCACTACATGCGTAGTGTAGTGTATTAGAGCTGTCAGCTACTCACTGACAGCAAGCATAGTGGGTCCTGACTTCGTCAGGACCCACTAGGCTTCCGTCGATGGCATAGCCGGACACCGTTGTTTGGTGTCCGGTTGCCATAGTCACCATCGCCGGCCGCTATCGTGTAGCAGGCCGGCGATGGCAGCTTAACCCCTAAAAAGCCGTGATCGCTATTGAACACGGCTTTTCAGGGGTTAATCAGCGGGGACACAGCGATCGGTCCCCGCTGTAGGAGCTGTGACAGCTGCTGTATGAGACAGCAGTTGTCACAGCTCCTGTATGTGTCGGGAGGACGGCCGAAATGGCCGTTCCTCCCGTGACGTACTATTCCGTCATGGAACGCGAACAGGGCGGTTTCCATGACGGAATAGTACGTCACTGAGCGTTAAGGGGTTAAGGCCAAAACAAACCTGCATCCTTAAGGGGTTAATAAAATGGTTAAAGTGGATTGTGTGGAAGAGTTGTATATTCAATAAAATAAATTTCTTTTTGTCTCTGTTTTTTAATGCTTCATTACCGCCTTAGTAATGGCTGCTGTCTGATTGAGAGCGTCCATTACTAAGAAGGGGCTTAGTGTTAGCCAGTAATAAGGCTATCACTAACCCCTGTTATTACCCCGGTACCCACCGCCACCAGGAGTATCGGGAAGAGCTGGGTACGATCCAGCACCCGACCGTCTGAAGAGAAGGGCGGGTACTGGGGTGGCCGCAGGCAGGTAATATCAGGCTCGGAATGGCCAAAAACCATGGCCCTTCCCACCCTGGTTATGCTAGGCTGCTGCTGCTTTATTGTATCTGGCTGGTTATGAAAAATGGAGGGGATCTCACGTAATTTTTTTTCTATTATTTTTTTTTTTTAAAAGACCCAACGTTCCCGTTATTTTTCATAACCAGCCAGATACAATAAAGCAGCTGCAGCCTAGCATCACCAGCGTGGGAAGGGCCAAGTTTTTTTATCCCTTCCCAGCCTGGTAAAACCAGCCTGTGGCCACCCTGCTGCCTTACCGTCGCTTCAGATGGTCGGGTACTGGATCGTACTCCCCTCGCGGCAGTGAGAACCGGGGTAATAATATGGGTTAGTCATAGCCTTTTTACTGGCTAACACTAAGCCCCTTCTTAGTAATGGACGCTCTCAATCAGACAGCAGCCATTACTAAGGCCATAATAAAGTATTAAAAAAAACAGACATAAGAAAAACTTTTTTATTGAAATCTAAACTCCCCCATGCAACCCTCTTTCACCATTTTATTTTTTTTTAAAAAGTAGATCATCGAAGTAGTCCAATGAATCTACGACGTAGTCCCAACGCTCCAGCGCAACCTACCAAAAAAAAGCAGTATAAAAATTAAAAAAACTTAAATTTGGCACAATAGAAACTAGAGGAAAAATAATTCCCCTTCATGTAACTGCTTCCTGTCAACTGAAAAGTCATCTGCCAGAGGGAAAAATGTTTCCCCATGGTGCAGTACAAGAAAGTCTAATTCCCAGGTCAGGCTTTCTAGTACTCCGCCATCAAGAAACATTTTTCCTCCTGGCGGATGATTTTTCCATTGACAGGTAGCAGAGTTCTTCCGCAGCGGTGTTAGGGGGGCAAACTCGACAATTGCCCAGTGCCCCCAGAATGGGCCGCTACTCTTGGGCCAGTGCTGTGTGCTTGCCCCGCAGACTAAAATTTGCCAGCCAACCCCTGCCCATTGGCTCCCTGATCCGCCGTTTGCTCTTGTAGGCCACAGCCTGGTTTGGACCTGAGGCCTACAAGAGATCGGGAGCATGCTGATGACGTCAACTGCCCGGCACGATTACAACATCACTGCATCATGCCATCCACGCTGGGCCACGGAACTCAGTTAAAATTCATAAGTCTATTAGGTAATAAAAAGGGGGCATAAAAGAGTGGCATACAAAAGGGGGCATCCTTATTGTGGGGGCATAAAGCAGGCATTTGAGTGTGGCAGAAAAAGTGGCATTAGTATTGAATGGGGGCATAAAAGGCCGCATTACTACTGAGTGGAGATATTATTTCTGTGGGGACATAAAGGGGTATTAGTACTGAGTGGGAATTCTATTACTGGGTGAGGGCCCTAAAAGTGGCTCTATCACTGAGTAAGTTATAAAGGGTTCACTAACACTGTGTAGGGGAACAAAAGTAGCACTTACTGTGTGGGGCCTTTGGGGGAACAAAAGCGTGTGTGTACTATTACTGTGTGGGGCACCTAGTATAGTATGTATAGGGAGTTTGTGTAGAGGTAGGGAATAGTTAGGGTGGGCGCTAGAAAAGCAAGGAGTCAAAGATATCTGTCATATTCTGCAGGGCTTAGGAAATCGTGTCCGGGAGAAGTTGTCATTGCGGTCTTGGCTGGATAAAGAAGAAAAGGTGAAAGTGAGCGACTTCAATCTGAGAAGACGTCACCTGTGAGTCACTTGATATAAGTATACTGTAATCACTTATATGGTCTGCAGATATTTTGTGTATAACTGGCATCTACTTCTATAAGGTCACTGTATGTTTGTAATATTGGTCTATATATAGTGTGTTTTATTCACTAACAGTATGGTGGGGTTTTTTCTGACACTATGTTGTAGTAATATGTGATCATGGTTTGGTAGTTTTTTTCAGTAACAGTATGGAGTTATTATTCAGTAACAGTATGGAGGTATTATTCAGTAATAGTATAAAGGTATTATTCAGTAACAGTATGGAGGTATTATTCAGTAACAGTATGGAGGTATTATTCAGTAACAGTATAAAGGTATTATTCACTAACAGTATGGAGGTATTATTCAGTAACAGTATTGAGGTATTATTCAGTAACAGTATGGAGATATTATTCAGAAACTGTATGGAGGTATTATTCAGTAACTGTATGGAGGTATTATTCAGTAACAGTATGGAGGTATTATTCAGTAACAGTATAAAGGTATTATTCAGTAACAGTATGGAGGTATTATTTAGTAACAGTATAAAGGTATTCAGTAACAGTTTGGAGGTATTATTCAGTAACAGTATGGAGGTATTATTCAGTAACAGTATGGGGGTATTATTTAGTAACAGTATAAAGGTATTATTCAGTAACAGTATGGAGGTATTATTCAGTAACAGTATGGGGGTATTATTTAGTAACAGTATAAAGGTATTATTCAGTAACAGTATGGAGGTATTATTCAGTAACAGTATGGGGGTATTATTCAGTAACAGTATGGGGTATTATTTAGTAACAGTATGGCGGTATTATTCAGTAACAATATAAAGGTATTCAGTAACAGTTTGGAGGTATTATTCAGTAACAGTATGGAGGTATTATTCAGTAACAGTATGGGGGTATTATTCAGTAACAGTATAAAGGTATTCAGTAACAGTTTGGAGGTATTATTCAGTAACAGTATGGAGGTATTATTCAGTAACAGTATGGAGGTATTATGCAGTAACAGTATGGGGTATTATTCAGTAACAGTATAAAGGTATTCAGTAACAGGAGGTATTATTCAGTAACAGTATGGAGGTATTATTCAGTATCAGTATGGGGGTATTATTCAGTAACAGTATAAAGGTATTCAGTAACAGTATGGAGGTATTATTCAGTAACAGTATGGGGTATTATTCAGTAACAGTATGGGGGTATTATTCAGTAACAGTATGGAGGTATTATTTAGTAACAGTGTAAAGGTATTATTCAGTAACAGTATGGAGGTATTATTCAGTAACTGTATAAAGGTATTCAGTAACAGTTTGGAGGTATTATTCAGTAACAGTATGGAGGTATTATTCAGTAACAGTATGGGGGTATTATTCAGTAACATTATAAAGGTATTCAGTAACAGTTTGGAGGTATTATTCAGTAACAGTATGGGGGTATTATTCAGTAACAGTATGGGGGTATTATTCAGTAACAGTATGGAGATATTATTCAGTAACAGTATGGCGGTATTATTCAGTAACAATATAAAGGTATTCAGTAACAGTTTGGAGGTATTATTCAGTAACAGTATGGAGGTATTATTCAGTAACAGTATGGGGTATTATTCAGTAACAGTATAAAGGTATTCAGTAACAGGAGGTATTATTCAGTAACAGTATGGAGGTATTATTCAGTATCAGTATGGGGGTATTATTCAGTAACAGTATAAAGGTATTCAGTAACAGTATGGAGGTATTATTCAGTAACAGTATGGGGTATTATTCAGTAACAGTATGGGGGTATTATTCAGTGACAGTATGGAGGTATTATTCAGTAACAGTATGGGGGTAATATTCAGTAACAGTATGGAGGTATTATTTAGTAACAGTGTAAAGGTATTATTCAGTAACAGTATGGAGGTATTATTCAGTAACTGTATAAAGGTATTCAGTAACAGTTTGGAGGTATTATTCAGTAACAGTATGGAGGTATTATTCAGTAGCAGTATGGGGGTATTATTCAGTAACAGTATGGAGGTATTATTCAGTAACAGTATGGGGTATTATTCAGTAACAGTATAAAGGTATTCAGTAACAGGAGGTATTATTCAGTAACAGTATGGAGGCATTATTCAGTAACAGTATGGAGGTATTATTCAGTATGAGTATGGGGGTATTATTCAGTAACAGTATGGAGGTATTATTCAGTAACAGTATGGAGTTATTATTCAGTAACAGTATGGGGGTATTATTCAGTAACAGTTTGGAGGTATTATTCACTAACAGTATGAAGGTATTATTCAGTAACAGTATGGGGGTATTATTCAGTAACAGTATGGAGGTATTATTCAGTAATAGTATAAAGGTATTATTCAGTAACAGTATGGAGGTATTATTCAGTAACAGTATGGAGGTATTTTTCAGTAACAGTATGGAGGTATTATTCAGTAACAGTATGGGGGTATTATTCAGTAACAGTATGGAGGTATTATTCAGTATCAGTATGGGGGTATTATTCAGTATCAGTATGGAGGTATTATTCAGTAACAGTATGGAGGCATTATTCAGTAACTGTATGGAGGTATTATTCAGTAACAGTATGGAGTTATTATTCAGTAACAGTATAAAGGTATTATTCAGTAACAGTATGGAGGTATAATTCAGTAAGTGTATGGAGGTATTATTTAGTAACAGTATGGAGGCATTATTCAGTAACGGTATGGAGGTATTAATCAGTATCAGTATGGATGTATTATTCAGTAAGAGTATGGAGGCATTATTCAGTAGCAGTATGGGGATATTATTCAGTATCAGTATGGGGATATTATTCAGTAACAGTATGGGGGTATTATTCAGTAACAGTATGGGGGTATTATACAGTAACAGTATGGAGGCATTATTCAGTAACAGTATGGAGGTATTATTCAGTAACAGTATGGGGGTATTATACAGTAACAGTATGGAGGCATTATTCAGTAACAGTATGGAGGTATTATTCAGTAACAGTATGGAGGTATTATACAGTAACAGTATGGAGGTATTATTCAGAAACAGTATGGGGGTATTATTCAGTAACAGTATGGAGGTATTATTCAGTAACAGTATGGAGGCATTATTCAGTAACAGTATGGGGGTATTATTCAGTAACAGTATGGAGGTATTATTCAGTAACAGTATGGGGGTATTATTCAGTAACAGTATGGAGGTATTATACAGTAACAGTATGGAGGTATTATTCAGTAACAGTATGGGGGTATTATTCAGTATCAGTATGGGGGTTTTATTCAGTGAGTATGGAGGTATTATTCAGTATCAGTATGGGGGTATTATTCAGTATCAGTATGGGGGTATTATACAGTAACAGTATGGAGGCATTATTCAGTAACAGTATGGAGGTATTATTCAGTAACAGTATGGAGGTATTATACAGTAACAGTATGGAGGTATTATTCAGAAACAGTATGGGGGTATTATTCAGTAACAGTATGGAGGTATTATTCAGTAACAGTATGGAGGCATTATTCAGTAACAGTATGGGGGTATTATTCAGTAACAGTATGGAGGTATTATTCAGTAACAGTATGGGGGTATTATTCAGTAACAGTATGGAGGTATTATACAGTAACAGTATGGAGGTATTATTCAGTAACAGTATGGAGGTATTATTCAGTATCAGTATGGGGGTTTTATTCAGTGAGTATGGAGGTATTATTCAGTAACTGTATGGAGGTATTATTCAGTATCAGTATGGGGGTTTTATTCAGTAACAGTTTGGAGGTATTATTCAGTAACTGTATGGAGGTATTATTCAGTAACTGTATGGAGGTATTATTCAGTGACAGTATGGAGGTATTATTCAGTTACAGTATGGAGGTATTATTCAGTAACTGTATGGAGGTATTATTCAGTGTCAGTATTGGGGTATTATTCAGTAACAGTATGGGGGTATTATTCAGTAACAGTATGGGGGTTTTATTCAGTAACGGTATGGAGGTATTATTCAGTAACAGTATGGAGGTATTATTCAGTAGCAGTATGGAGGCATTATTCAGTAACTGTATGGAGGTATTATTCAGTATCAGTATGGGGGTATTATTCAGTAAGAGTATGGAGGTATTATTCAGTATCAGTATGGGGGTATTATTCAGTAAGAGTATGGGGGTATTATTCAGTAGCAGTATGGCGGTATTATTTGTAATGTTGGTCTTACAATCTATGTACATTACTGTGGTGGGGGCTGTGGGGAAGTGTGAGTGGCAGCAGATGATCAGGGTAAGAGACAGTCTGCAGAGTGGCATGTGATGCACTTTGACATGTAGGTGAGACTTAAGTGTAGGGTGTGGGAAGATAACTTATGCACAGCCCAGGGCCTAAGATCATATTAATCCACCACTGGCATCGAGCCAGCACAGGCAGACCACTACAATACAGCAGGTAGAGCAAAGAAACCAGCCCAGGCTGCCGCTTCAAAACAGGCCTTGAAGTTTCACCTGGCAAGAAGATGTGTTAAACCATTTTCAGTGATAATGCTGCGTTGTTGATCTATGATACTAAAGTAATACAGTAAGAAGAATTCTTTAAATATTTTCTATACTTCAAACAGCACTTTAACAAAAAACAACAAATTTTTTCCTATTTAAAAAATGTATATATTGCGTGTTTGTTTTGTAAAGCTAGTAATGAGAAAACTCTGATAGATTGGGGGGCGTCTTTTTATAGTTCGACTCAGGCAGCAGAGAGGCTAGGTTCACCCCTGGGCATATCCCTGAGCCCCCCTTATGGTAAGTCTATAACTTAACCTTTACCTAACAATGTCCACCACCCCAGTCTATTCGGTTCCATGGGAGGTTTCTGTCCTCCCTGAGGTCACCTCAGGAGCAGGACGTATGTTACGTCCATGGCCGGGGGTCGTCGTTCTGACTTACCCCTTGACGATCCCGGCCATGGACGCATCTCTTCTCGGCGTGTACTCCCTTCAGTGAGACGCCGGCACTCTCTTCCGGGTCCCCGGACTGTGTACCGCAGGGCGCGCGCGCCCGCGCGTGCACGGCCTTAAAGAGCCAGTACGCGTCCAGCTGTCTTACATCAATTATCAGCCCAAATGGCTGCTGGACTATAATAAGGGGCCCTGCCCACTGGTTCCTTGCCTGAGCGTTGTTGTATACCCTAGTTTTTCTTGCTAAAAGTCTCCCAGTGTTTTCCAGTTCCCAGTGTTACCCGTTCCTGCTGCCTGTACCCTGTATCCCGTGCTATCGTTACCTGCTGTGAAAGTCAAGTCATGTCTTCCCGCTGCATCCGCGACGTCACCTGCTGTGAAAGTCAAGTCGTGTCCCAGCCACTGTCTACATTGCCTCAGGTACCCGTTCAGAACTATAGACATGGTTTTGTACCTTGTTGGCCAGCTGCTACCCCGCTACGCGGTACGGCCCTGTGGGTCCACACCCCGCGCCATGACAATGTAGAGGAATATTTATCACCGCTTAACTGCAGTAACTCTTCTCAATCTTTATTAAAACCATAAAGCAGTACAAAATGTAAACAAAAAAATGCAGCTCACCAAAAGACAATTAGGAAACAATGTAAGCGTCGTCTTTACCAAATCTGTACTTTTATCAATGAGAAAGGTTAAAACAACAAGCAATAGACAGACGACAATTACAGAGAGAGAAGAAAAAAATTGAATGGTCTGGCACTACAGCGCGGTAGCAGAGTGGAGGGAGTTAGCAGTCAACTACTCAGAAAATGCCTGAGATTTTACTTCAACAATCGGCAGAGTTGCTGGATTCTGAATATCAGTGAATGTGGCCAAACATTTAGGCTTCGTTCACACGAGCACATTAACGTCCGTAATGGACGGACGTATTTCGGCTGGAAGTCCCGGACCGAACTCAGTGCAGGGAGCCGGGCTCCTAGCATCATAGTTATGTACGATGCTAGGAGTCCCTGCCTCTCTGCAGGACAACTGTCCCGTACTGTAATCATGTTTTCAGTACGGACAGTAGTTCCACGGAGAGGCAGGGACTCCTAGCATCATACATAACTATGATGCTAGGAGCCCAGCTCCCTGCACTGAGTTCGGTCCGGGACTTCCGGCCAAAATACGTCCGTCCATTACGGACGTTAATGTGCTCGTGTGAACCCAGCCTCAGATTTGTACCGGGGAATTGTAGACTTCCAATGTCTAGGCACAACCTAGTCTGAATAAATGGAGGAGAACCTTATTCTGGAAAGAAATAGATCTGGAGAGAATGGAGCGGAGAGGGCAACCAACATGTATGTAAAAGTTTTTCTAGTTTTGCACAATAAAAACACTTTTTAATTTTTTTACAAAATAATTTGTTTTTGTGACGCTGCATTCGAAGATGAACTGCATAGTTTTTCAACTAATCTGGTCCCCATGGCAGAAATATGTCTTTCCATCTGGCACCTCCAGCAGACTCCTTTCAGTCTAGTTTGATTTATTTTACCTCAGAGTTCCTCTTTTTACCTTTTTTTAATTTCTTCTCTCCCCCTTTTTTTGAACAATTTCTAACAGGGACTGTGCAGGATTACAAAAATATGGCTGCTTTCTTCCAAAAACAGCACCACACCTATCCACAGGTTGTATTTGGTATTGCAGGTTTGCTCCATTGAAGTGAATGGTAATGAGCTATAATACCACACACAACCTATGGACAGGTGTGGTGCTGGTTTTTGGAGAAAGCAGACAAGTTATCTTATCCTGGACAACCATTTGTCATGGATTGTTCTTGTGCGGAGATGCTCCCTGCATTATCCCTTTTCCTTTATGGTCACTGATATGTTCTATTCAGCTTTATGGACTCTGTGGTAAATACACTGCCAGTCATTAAAGGGTTAACACTTCAGACCACTGTGGGTGATGTCACAATGTATGAGTTGTGCAGTGGTAAGAAACTCCTGTAGTAATGATGTTGAATGCGCTGATGTCATAAATACAAATGTTTACGACATAAAGAAGATTCCATATTAGAAGGTTTTACTGCCACATTCAGCGCCATATTGGATGGGACTGAGGACCTTGAGCTTGACTTCCCCACCAATGCCGACCTGATGTAATTTGTAGGTTCTAGCAGGGAAACCCTTCACCCAAGACAACTTCTTCATCACAGTGATGCCATCCTCTTCATACGGGTTGTCTGTAGTAGAGGGGGGTTTCCAGCAGGAGATCCCCCCTATTAGCCAGAGCGGAGACAGGTGCTACAAGGAGGCATCTGGAGGACCCCTCTGGAAGACCCGTCTCAACCGAGCATTGCCCATTCATTTTAATGGGTGCCCAGGAAGAGAGACATCCGCCTAGCCAACCAGATCAGCCGATTTATGTTTTTTATGTCGCTCGTTCATTGTAATGTCTTTCCTTGAAAATCTGAGAAAACGTACAAATTCTGTTACAAATTATATTTTGGCACCTTCTAAGCCCAGAGGAAGGGCAATCCTGCAGCCATGGTTTCCCTAGAGGTTTCCCCCACAGGGGGTTTTTCCTTTCCTGCGTGCTGGAGGGTGACTCTTCGTGAGTCGGAGGTTTGCCATTTTGGGTTTGGTCATATAATAAAAGTTTTGACCATTTAACACCCAATTATAATGTTTTGTGTCTTTATTTTGCATGACTTGGGGTAAATTGAGTGATGTATGTGTATGCAAATTACACTTACCTATATATCTGTTCCCCATTCATAACCCACACCTTTCTCTCAAGAAGACTCAACACCGAGGGTTTGGATAAAGTGGCCACAGCAGCCATTTTATTAAGAAATAAATATAAAAGTTAGTTAACTCAATTAACCATAAATAAATAATATCCATAATATTTATTAACATAAACAATAATAAATCAATAATGCACAAACCATAAATTATAACCCAAACAAGTCAGACACCACTGACAAACAAACATTAACACATAGACTAGGAGAAGTCCTTGGAGCTATCATTAACTTTTTATTTTACCGGCTATCTGCCCCACCATTTTACCCCCAGCCGTAAAAACCCGGCTCAGAGGCACCAATATTCCTGGCAGATGCCGTAAGGTAACTGCCACCTCTCCCAAGGGATAACACCCTAAGGAAACCACACTATCCAACTGCCAGACAGTGTCCTTTCATCTTTAAAACCCGGGGGGGATCCATACCCACGATGCATCCCCCCCATAATTATTTGTCTAACTCCAAGGACTCCCCAGCCACAACGAACAGGCCTTGACCCCCTCAAGCCTGAGAGTCCCGCCACAACAAAATAGCCCTCTCAATGCCATCCTGCAAGCCCAAGCACCACAAATCCGTCTCCACATCATTCAGGTGACACCATCTGCACTCCAATACGCTCCAACTCCAGCTTCCAAGTCCCAGTACCGAACACATATGCCACCATTCCACGCAACAAATGCAGACACCCAGTGGCGGATTAAGAAGACCATGGGCCCTGGGCTGTTATCCAAACTTGGGCCCCCCTTCTCCACCGCCACCCTGCCGCGCCGTAACTATTTCTAACACTACCTTTTTGCACAAGCATTAACAAATGGGTGTTACGATTCCCCTTTCACAGGGCTGTGTCCCTACATACTGACAGTATCACTCTGTGCAGGGACACAGCCCCAACCCCCCATGTAGACAGCACCACACACACCCCCCCTGTAGCTAGAGCCACACACACACCCCTGTAGATAGAGCCACACACACACACACACACACACCCCTGTAGATAGAGCCACACACACACACACCCCTGTAGATAGAGCCACACACCCCCCCCTGTAGATAGAGCCACACACACCCCCCTGTAGCTAGACACACACACACACCCCCCTGTAGATAGAACCACACACACACAACCCCCTGTAGAGAGCGTCACACAGCCCCCTATAGATAGCATCACACAGCCCCCTATAGATAGCATCACACAGCACTCCCCCTTATATATAGTGCCACACAGCGCTCCCCCCCTTGTATATAGTGCTACACAGCGTCGCTACACTGCAGCCCTGGGATGACACTTTATCCAATATGACTGCTGCAGTCTGTGATTGGCTGTAGCGGTCACAAGGGGTGAAACGTCATCCCAGGAGGACGGCCCGGACGAAGAAACAGAATTCTGGGCAAGTATAAGATTTTTATTTTTTCTAAATTCGTTTTTACATAACATCTGTTATCTGTTGCAGGTTTTACCTCCCCATTGAATTAAATGGGGAAAACCCGAAACAAATGAGCAGCGTTTACGCAAATACAATTGACATGCTGCGGAATAAAAAAACGCACCGCAGGTCAATTTCTGAGCTTTTTTTTTCCCCACTTATCATTTACGCAGCGTGTGATGAGAATTGTTCACATCTAATCTACTCTGCTGCTACTGTATTAGGGCTTGTGCACACCTATCGGAATTGCTGCGTATTTTCTGCCCGTAAAATACGCAGAATACGGTAGCAGCAAAGTGAGTGAGATTTACCAAATCTCATCCAGAAGCTGTGTAAAATTTCCGACCAGACATTTTGTCCTGCGGTGCGTATTTCTCGTACTGCAGCATGTCAATTCCTGCTGCGGATAGTGACTGAAATGCTGCGTCACTATCTCCCAACATTGAGAAAAACGCAGCAAAATACGCAACATTTTCTGCAGCAAAAATGCAGGAAATGGTGCTTTTTATATACATACACACGCGCACGTACACACGAGTATGCACATTATACACATATAAAGTACACACGAGTATGTACATTCTACACATATAAAGTACACACGAGTATGCACATTATACACATATAAAGTACACACTGTAAACACAAACGAGTATGCACATTATACACATATAAAGTACACACTGTAAACACACACGAGTATGCACATTATACACATATAAAGTATACATTGTAAACACACACGAGTATGCACATTATACACATATAAAATACACATTGTAAACACACGAGTATGCACATTATACACATATAAAGTACACATTGTAAATACACATGCACTTACCTTTTATGTAGGATATTTGTGAGTCTTCACAGCAGCTCTTCTCCTGCTCACAGCCCGACACAGACCCCGCCAACAGTCTCCCCTCCCCCATGTCCCGACAGCTAGCAGCAGGAGGAGAGATGTTTAGAGCAGGGAAGGGGGGCTGGAGGGGCAACTTCTAAAGCAGCACAGGGAGGGATTGCAGCACAGACCACGGCTGCTAAGTAGAAGCGAAGCTCCGTTCGTCTGATGACAGGTGCAGTCCAGGAACCGGGGCTCCCTCCAGGGCTAGCGACGCCACTGGGCATGAGGGTGTTCGGTTGGCTATAGGCCCCCTGGGAGCCTTGGGCCCCGGGCGGCCGCCCGAACCGCCCTAATGATGATCCGCCACTGCAGACACCGCCCTGTTAACTTTTATCCTGGCTTTGTTGATCCGCTCCACCGACCGTGCCAAACGCCAGGATTTTCTAGGCACAATATCCGACCACACCGTGATCAAGTTCGGGTACAACGACCACAGGTGCAACAGATCGTGTTTTATGTCCCGAACCAACTAACGGAACGGGCGGGCCCCAAGATCGTTGCGCACAAGAAATCGTCTAAATAATGAATGATCGAATCCACCCCCGCCACAGATTTGACCACCCATTCCAAAAATGAGCTAAACGCCTCAAAGTACGCACAAGAAATGGAACAACCCATGGGGAGACACCGATCCACATAAAAACCGCCCCCCCCAAAAACACCCCAGTAAACGCTGACTATCCGCATGCACCGGCAACAGCCGAAAAGCCGCCTTGACATCCGTCTTGGCCATTAACGCCCCCCTACTATGGAAACGCACCCACTGCACCGCCGCGTCGAATGACGTATACACGACCGAGCAAAGATCCCGATCTATCCCGTCATTAACCGACAAGCCCTTGGGATAAGACAAATGGTGAATCAAACGGTATTTGTTCCCCTCCTTCTTCGGAACAACCGCCAGCGGGGAGACGACCAAACCCGGGATGGGGAGAGAACTAAAGGGCCCCGCCATGCGCCCCAAATCCACCTCTTTTGCCAATTTCTCCATAACCACGTCAGGATGCTGGTAAGCTGACTTCAGATTTTTTATGGAAAAGGGGACACTGTGAGGAGGGGAGGGGATACAAAAACCCACATTAAAACCATCAAACAACAACTGCGCGCTGGCCCTGTCCGGATAACTATTTAGAAACCTGACTATCCTTTCCAGCTTCACTGGCGTCACCCCCATGACTGGCGTTAAAACCCCCTCCCCCACCTCGTTTTCCCCTGCGCAAGCATTTAGATGCCCCGTGGGACGCCCCATTGCATTGAGAACAAAGGTGCTTGAACTTGCAACCTGCACCGAATTTACACTGCCCCTCATTGTATTGCCAGCACAGCCCGAGCTTTGCGTTGCCCCTGAGCTCGGTTGACCAGAGTGGCCTGCTGCCCCCCCCCCCGCTGCCGGGAAAGGACTGGCCCGGTCGAACCGGAGCCGTTACCCTTAACCAGAGGGCAATATCCTTGTGGTCCCACCTAATATTGGGCCGAACCGCCTTCCATTGTCTAAACTGCTCATCATAACGTAGCCAAGCTACCCCCCCCCCCCATATACCCTATGGGCTTCCCCGATGGCATCCATATAGCAAAACAGGGGGGAGCAATGTTCCGGAGCCTTTTCACCAATAACACTGGCCAAAATGGCGAACGCTTGCAACCAGTTAACAAATGTCTTAGGGATAAGGCGGTAATGATGCTTTTCCTCCTCCTCCTTCTTACTCTCATCTCGCTTCCCCTTCTCCAGATTAAATTTTTTCAGGGGCAACAATGAAAAAATTTCCACGTACTCGTCCTTCCAAATTTTTTCCCGAACTTCCTGCTTCAAGTGTGCCCCCAAAGGTCCTTCAAAACACACATAAACCTCCCACCTGGCTTTATCGTCCAACGAACACCATAAACCGCCGCCGCCGAGTCGGTCTGAACAGACACCGCCACCGATTCTGTATTTGCTCCTACACTCACAGCGACCGCCGCCGGGGCATTAAACCCTACCCCACCAGCCCCCACCCACGCCGCCACAGGAGACCGCCTAACAATTCCTTGACGCAACCGACCAACTCTCGCAGACTATCCCCCCCACCCCCAACATTCACAAACCCAGACCCCACATAACATACCCGCTCCTCAACCACGGAACCCTCCCCCGAAACAGGAGACATAAGTATAGCAGAAAAAGGTAAAGACGGTGAAAACGACTCACCGAGCTGCACTGGCGCTGTGGACCCATCAGCTGGATCGTCCTGTCCACGAAGCTCCCCATCCTCAAGGTCTTCGGCAGATCTGGTCCCCGATCCATGGCAGCACGCACAGGCGTGATCAACGGCCGGAACCGAGGTGGGGGAGGGGCAGGCTCCCAAGCTCTCTC
Source organism: Rhinoderma darwinii (assembly GCF_050947455.1). Taxonomy (NCBI): domain Eukaryota; kingdom Metazoa; phylum Chordata; class Amphibia; order Anura; family Rhinodermatidae; genus Rhinoderma; species Rhinoderma darwinii. The sequence goes on from NW_027461962.1 coordinate 3,476,232, forward strand.
TCTGGCAGTTGACCGGCACAGGAGGGCCGGCAGCTCGCCGCCCGGAAGTCACCCTCGAAACGGACGACCTAGGCCTGCAGCCCAATGCAGGTCCCTTGTTTCTTCCGGATTGCTGTGGGGCTCCACCCCCAGCTGGCACATCACCAGGGGCAGCCGTCCGAACCATGGTAAGCCGGCGTTGAACTGGTGAGTAGAGGGGTGACCGGAAGTAGAGGCCGCACCCCCCCACCTCCGCTGGACTCCGCCGTGAAGCGGGATTCCTCCCGACCCTGGCACCGGCTGCAGTATCAGTGCTGCCAGACGCCCGAGCCGGAGGGTCCCTCACAAGGCTCCCTCTGCGGCTCCGAGTCCGAGGAGCCAAGTCGGGGCTTAGGCTTTTTTGGAGGATGCGAGCGCCGGGCCCGGCGCGGGGGAGAGACAGCCGAAGGTACCGTTGGCCACAGCTGCAGCTTGTTCCTCCAACCAGGCGGGGCCGAATGCAGCAGCCGCCGCCCGCATCTGCTCAATGAGCTGCTGCGCTGACATGAGGTAAGATGGCCGCCGGATGGGAGATGCGTGGATGGATGTCTTACTCCGTGCGCTGCTCCCGACCAAAAGACCGGGAAGTCAGCGCACTTCCGGCTAACCCTCACCCGATCCCCTCCCTCTCCTAGACCCACCCCCTCCACTAACCCTCCCCTTTGGCTGTGACACGATCCTCCCTCCTATCCCCGTCATGTCTGACCTACCCTCCACTGTGGCAGGGTCCGTCCGGCCTGTGCTTTCTTTGGTTTGGTGCTTGGGATTTTGGGTCTATCACATATCACAAAATCATAAGGCTGGACATCTACTTCCCACACTGACATAGAATGGAGACAACAAGCGTTGCTGCACACATCCTTACATTAAGATATTGTATTACGGTCTGTAGCCTTTGGGGGGAATATATTAACCTTTCTACAACAGTTTACTAGCGTAGAAAATTCACAAAATGCGCAAATGTCAAAATTTTGGGCGGCAAAAAATGGGCAGGGCTTAGCAGAAATGGGCAACAATTTTACTATCATTTACAACCAGGGCCGGCCCTAGGATAGATGGCGCCCTGTGCGAAATGATCTTTCGGTTCCCCACCCCATCATTAAAAAATAAATGCCCCATAAAACAATTATAATGCCCCTTTAGTGCCCCCATACAGTATAAAAATAATATTTAATAATATAATATATTACAACCCCTTCAAGGACACAGTATTTTGTCCTCTAATTGTGCCCACAGTATTATGCCCCCTGTAGAACCCCTACACAGTATAATATCCGCTTAGTGGCCCCCACACAGTATAATGCCCCTTTAGATTTTGCCATATATCCTCCTTGTAGACAGTGCCATACAGTCCCCCACCTCCCCCTTGTAGATCGTGCCATACATTCCCCGCACCTCCCACTTGTAGACAGTGCCCCCAAACAAAAACATATATTGTACTCACCTAGGCCCCGTTCCCATGACGAACTGAGCTGCTCCATGACGGGACCCTAGTACAGAGTTTCCCAACCTTTTCGGACTCGAGGCAGCACTGGAAAAACAACATTTCCTCAGGGCCCCCCTACCAAAAATTGTTTTGAGAAAGACAGAAAACGGCTAAGAACAAGCGCTCCACTTGTAGGGCATGTTCACACACGTTTTTTGTTAGGCAAAAAAAGTCTGCCTCAAAATTCCTTCAGCAACTGACAGCGTTGTGTGACCTTTTTTTTGTGTTTTTTCTTAAGCTGTTGAAGCAAATGCAAAAGACGCAGGAAAAAAAGCTCCAAACGAGCGCCGCAGGTATCTTCTGCCTCCTATTAATTTCAATTGGAGGTCAGAGGTGGAAACCACTTGAAGACAATCAGCCCCTCACTCACAGAAAAATGACCATCAACCCCCCACTCACAGTAAAATGACCATCGGCCCCCACTCACAGCAAAATGACCATCAGCCCACCACTCAGTAAAATGACCATCAGACCCCCACTCACAGATTCCCCCTGTAGGTAGCGCCACACAGCCCCTTGTAGGTAGCGCCACACAGCCCCTTGTGGGTAGCGCCAGACAGCCCCCTTGTAGGTAGCGCCACACAGCCCCCTTGTAGGTAGCGCCACACAGCCCACATGTAGGTAGCGCCACACAGCCCCCTTGTAGATAGTGCCACACAGCCCCCTTGTAGATAGCGCCACACAGCCCCCTTGTAGATAGCGCCACACAGCCCCCTTGTAGATAGCGTCACACAGCCCCCTGTTGAGTGTGCCACACAGCCCCCTGTAGGGAGGGCCACACAGCCCCCTATAGGGAGTGCCGCACAGCCCCCTGTAGGGAGTGCCGCACAGCCCCCTGGTAGGAAGTGTCGCAAAGACACCTGGTAGGGAGTGCCACACAACCCAGAGCCCCCTGGTAGGGAGTGCCACACAGCCCCCTGGTTGGTAGTGCCCACAGCCCCCTGGTTGGTAGTGCCCCACAGCCCCCTGGTTGGTAGTGCCACACAGCCCACAGCTCCCTGGTTGGTAATGCCACACAGCCCACTGGTTGGTAGTGCCACACAGCCCACAGCCCCCTGGTTGGTAGAGCCACACAGCCCACAGCCCCCTGGTAGGTAGTGCCACACAGCCCCCTAGTAGGTAGTGCCACACAGCCCACTGGTTGGTAGTGCCACACAGTCCACAGCCCCCTAGTTGGTAGTGCCACACAGCCCACAGCCCCCTGGTAGGTAGTGCCACACAGCCCCCTAGTAGGTAGTGCCACACAGCCCACTGGTTGGTAGAGCCACACAGCCCACAGCCCCCTGGTTGGTAGTGCCACACAGCCCACAGCCCCCTTGTAGGTAGTGCAAGGACTACGAAATGACCGATAGCTGGCGGGCAATAGACATTCAAAAAAGGACAACTGTGCAGGAGCACACAGAATACCCAGCTTTCCCAGCTATCAAATAAATGTCTGGAAATAAACTAAGTTATAACTTTTATTTAGTCTGAGTAAAGGATTAATCCTTTTAGCTAGATTAAATAAAAGTTATATCTTAGTTTATTTCCACACTTTTTTTTGATACCCAGGAAAGCTGGGTATTTTGTGTGCTCCAGCACAGTTGTCCTTTGTAGGTAGTGCCACACAGCCCACAGCCCCCCTGTAGATAGCAACCCCCCCTCCTTCCAGTAAAGATAACGCCACCGTAGCTCCCTGAAGGAGCGGAATACCCGTGTGGCCGGGGATTCCAGTCCTGGAGCGCCGCTTGATGCCTCTGTCCATATATGGACAGTGACATCAGGGAAAACTCCTGAAGCGGAATCCACGGTCACAGCGTTGCGGACGCTATGACCGTCGATTCCACTCCAGGAGATGCTCCTGACATCTGTGTCCATGACGTCATTGGCTTCTCCTGGAGTGGAATCCCCGATCATAGAGTCTGCAATGCTGTGACCGGGGATTCCGCTTCAGGAGCTTTTCCTGATGTCACTGTCCATATATGGACAGAGGCATCAAGCAGCGCCCTAGGACCGTAATCCCCGGCCACACAGTGATTCCGCTCCTTCAGGGAGCTACGGTGGCGCTATCCTGGAAGGGGGGGGTTTGATATCTACAGGGGGGCACTATAGCAGAGCAAGGGAGGTATCTCCCTGCTCTGCTGTCTACTAGCGCCGCTGTAGCTGAAGGGAGCTACAGTGGCGCTAGTAGACAGCAGAGCAGGGAGATATCTCCCTGCTCTGATATAGTGCCGTCGCTACCGCTATAGCAGCCACAGCAGCTGCTAGCGGCGCCACCGCCCTCATGCCCGGTGTCACCGCTAGCAACCGCTATGGCTGCTACAACGGTAGCGATGGCCACTAAGTGAAGAAGTGCCCGGGTGCGACTGCAGTTAATGTGTGTATCCCCGCTGGTAGTTTAAACGGCGCGGAGATACACACACCCACTGGCGCCCCCCATGCCGTTTGGCGGCTGGCGCCCTGTGCGACCGCACTGGTCGAACATAGCTAAGGCCGGCCATGTTTACAACAGTAACTGATGTAAATTATAGCAGAACTCTATATGTATAGTGCGGCCCAGATTTATCTCTTGGGGGCGTAACAAGGCAAAGGTCCGTGCCAGACCCATACCTCCCCCCCCAATCAGACTGTTTGCCCCCCCCCCAATCAGACAATAAAATACATTTTAAAAATGTACTTACCTCACCACTCCGATTCTCCCTCCCGGATTCCCTCTGGCTCTTACAGCAGGCCGCAGCATGTAGAAAGTACTGATGACAGGCCGCGTTGCCCCTAAAAGATGCGACACATTTATTAAGAGTCGTTCGCCTGTTAATAAATGTGTTGCATCTTACTCCAGCAAACTGTTTAATAGGACTGGTGTATGAAACGCCAGTATTAAAGGGAATGTGTCGCTAGAATTTTTTTTATTTTTTTTCAGTTAAACAGTTAGTATATAAATGATTACACAGTGTTTTAATTCTTTTAATTTTTTCACAAGTCAGGAAATATTATAAATTAGATTCTAATTTATAACATTTCCATGTGCTGGTCACTAGAGGGAGCAATTCCCAAAATTGCAGCATTGGCATGTGGTAAAGCAACATCATTGCCTTATGCTGCAAATTTGTAGTAGACACACTCGCTCTAGTGTCGTCACAGAATCCACCCTCCTTTATCCTAGCTAGTGCCAGGAGAAAGGAGGGGGTTGAATGTTCCAACCTCCTACACTGTGTGCCGCCATTTTCTGAGCGAATGCACAGTGTAGGAGGATTAGATACAGTGCTCAGCAGACAGTATAACACTAACATACACACACATCACATACACAAACATAACTTACCTGCTCCGGCCGCCGCTGCCGCCTCCGCCCTGCCGCTCCTAGTCCTTGCGTCTGCGCTGCCTTCAACATATGGCCGGAAGTCGTCATCTTACTGTCCGACCGTGGCTTCCGGTCCACATGAAAATGGCACCAGATGTCGTTCTACCAAAGACCTTCTTTTTGGTCTGTGTGGGAGTGGCGCATGCGCCATTCCCACACAGACGGCATACGCTATAGTGAATGGACAGATACAGAGATGAAAAAAAATGGCAGCCCTCATAGAGAAGTAAAAGAAAGAAAAAAGTAAAAAATTCAACACAAAAACACAAACAAATAAAATTTATTTTAATGACATACTAAAAATTCCGTGACACCTTCCCTTTAAAACGGGTTTTCCACGTTCTGACAACTGATCACCTATCCACTGGATAGGTCAACAGTATATGATCGGTGCGTGACCGACACCTGGACCCCGCACCGATCCGCCCCTGCAGCTGCCTCCGGGCACCGGACAACACTGCCGGAAGCAGACGGCTCCGGTCAAAGAATAGAGGCCGAGCTGCAGTTCTGCCGAACGGCCGCTATGCAGTGATCGGAGCCATCTGCTTCCGTCATTTTTGTCCAGTGCCCGGAGGCAGCTGGACTGGCAGATCGGTGCGGGGTCTGGTGTAGTAACGATTGTTTGCCCCCATACATTACCGATGATTGCTCCTTGTGACACGCTGTATCGTCGATTGGCGCTGGTTTTCATGGTCAGTATCGGGACGTCTAAAAGGACCGTTATTTCCTCAGACACCACCATAACTAGGCATTGGAACCAACCCTTCCACCTTAGCGGGTAAAGATTAACCTTCTAAAAGTTTCACTATATACACATAAGGGCTAAAGGTAAAAACACAGAGGTGCTCACCATATATCAAGCGTATAACTGTGTCCTCCAAATCTTACGGAGCAGGAGTTGTTCTAGATTCATGTTTATGTCCCAGACACGTTCATACCATTTTAGACAATGAATTGACATATCGCAAACGTGTGGCGAAACCAAGCACCGCATGTAAAGAATCTTTCAAAAATCTGCTAGAAGAAGGAATTGCATTAGGAGTATTAGCCAAGAAACAGGCAGAATACTTACTGATAGAATTCTTATTGTTCCCATATCTAATGTGATGCCAAAAATCCATAACTTTGCATGGTCTTGAAACTTGGGTTATCTGTGACGTAGTTGGCTAGTACTCCTGCAAACAGGCCTGCCATCAGGGTAGTACCACTGGTACTACTGTCAGGGGCCTGGCCAAATAGTAAAATAAAGTGGGCAGCCGCCGCTCATCAAGGTTATGATCAGCGGTAATTGGTTTGTAGAAAGGAATGGGACCCATGCAGGGGCCAGAAGCAGCGGCCAGCTCTGCAACTTGGTGACTGACAGTTTTAAAGCAGTAGATTCAGTTTAATTATTTTTTTTATGTTTCCCCTCTGCTCCCACCTTCCCACCTGTCTCTCTCCCCTTCCCCTTCCCAGACCCCAGTCAAACGTCATATTCACTCTGGCCCAACTCCCGCCTCGGCCACTTTCCGTTCTCTTAGCCTACTCCTCCGCCTACATCCTGGTATAATAGCTAAAGAAAATTACCTTATGAGGTTTAGAGTTAGTTAGTTAGTTAGTTAGTTAGTTAGTTAGTTAGTTAGTAGGTTAGTTAGTTATATGTCGAAATTTTTATCTAAGGTTTGCACACCATGACGGTCGGTAGTCATGTAGACCGGACGCTTCCATGATTTGAATACGCTGTGACATGGCACATTGGGTCACGGGAACGTGGTGTAAAGGATCTGCCAGACACAGCTTCTGTGTCGACACCCGTGGTTAATCAGTCTGCACCTGCTCCTAGGTCTGATAGAGTGACTCGATCTGCTACCACTCTGACTGGTAGGCTCAGGAGTGGGAGAACCTATCACAGCCTGGCCAGACGGTTCTAGCTCTCGCCCTCCATCTATTTATACCTTCATTTCCTGCTTGTCTTTGCCTGTGATTCTTTCCTGTTTCCTGGCTCTGCTGCTCCTGCTATTATTATTGACCTTGCTTCATTTTGACCCTGGCTTTACTGAGTACGCTCCTGCTCTGTGTTTGGTACCTCGTACACTCCTGGTTTGACTCAGCTCGTTCACTACGCCTGTTGCTCACGGTGTTGCCGTTGGCAACTGCCCCATTTCTCTTAGCTTCTGTGTACCCTTGTCTGTTTGTCTGTCGTGCACATATTGAGCGTAGGGACCGTCGCCCAGTTGTACGCCGTCGTCTAGGACGGGCCGTGCAAGTAGGCAGATACTGAGTGGCGGGTAGATTAGGGCTCACCTGTCTGTTTCCCTACCCCGTCATTACATTATCACAGACCCATGTACCTTTTCTACCCTGGTCCCTGACACAACTATGGACCCCCTTGAGACCCTGGCTCAGCAAATGCAGGGCCTCTCCCTACAGGTCCAAGCCCTGGCTCAGAGGGGCAACCAGCGTGATGCTACCCTGGTAGTGCCCCCCACCTCACCTATTGAACCCCACCTCAAGTTGCTTGACCGGTTCTCAGTGGATCGGAATACTTTTTTCTCCTTTCGGGAGAGTTGTAGGCTCTATTTCCGTCTAAGGCCCCACTCCTCAGGTTCTGAGAGCCTGCGAGTGGGTATAATTATGTCCCGGCTCCAGGACGGGCCCCAAGAATGGGCCTTCTCTTTGGCTCCTGACGCCCCTGAACTTTCCTCTGTTGATCTTTTTTTTTCTGCTCTCGGGCTCATATATGACGAGACTGACAAGACTGCCTTTGCTGAGAGTCAGCTGGTGACCTTACGTCAGGGTAAGAGACCCGTTGAGGAGTACTGTTCTGACTTTAGGAAGTGGTGTGTAGCTTCTCGGTGGAATGACCCTGCCTTGAGGTGCCAGTTTAGATTGGGTCTGGCGAACGCCCTGAAAGACCTGTTAGTTAGCTATCCCTCTTCAGACTCTCTAGATCAGGTTATGGCTTTAGCGGTACGTCTTGACCGACTTCTCAGGGAACGACGACTTGAATACTTTTGTGCTTTCTCCTCTGGCTCTCCCATGATGGCACCCGAGGTTCCGTTGCTTCGCTCTTCCACGGAAAACTTGGATGAACCAATGCAACTCGGGGCCTCCGTGTCTCCCCAACAACGTAGAGAGCTCCGCAGGAAGAATGGTCTCTGCTTCTACTGTCGGTATGACAAACAACTGTCCTAGGCGTAAGAATAAGCAGCCAGAAGAACTTCCGCGCCTAAGTGACCATCGGGGAGGTTACTTGGGCGCACAGGTATTTCCCGTAAATATGAAACCTAATAAGATCTTGCCTCCCTTTCAGGTCTCTTTTGAGAGTAGGTCTGCTACCGGCAGTGCCTTCATGGATTCAGGGTCTTCTGCTAATATTATGTCTGTGGAATTTGCTATGTCTCTAGCTATGCTATTGATTGATTTGCCTAAACCTGTCCCGGTAGTGGGTATCGACTCCACTCCACTTGCTAATGGTTATTTTACGCAGCATACTCCTGTTTTTGAACTCATTGTTGGCTCCATGCATTTGGAGCAGTGCTCTGTACTGGTGATGCAGGGATTATCGTCCGATTTGGTTTTAGGCCTTCCCTGGTTGCAGATGCATAATCCCACGTTTAACTGGATTACTGGGGATTTTACCAAATGGGGTAATGAATGCATGACGTCATGTTTTTCTGTTAATTTTATTTCTCTCCCTGAGGAGGTGAACACTCTACCTGAGTTTATTCAGGACTTCGCTGATGTTTTTTCTAAAAAAGCCTTTGAAGTGTTACCTCCTCATAGAGAATACGATTGCGCAATCGATTTGGTACCAGGAGCTAAGCTCCCTAAGGGTAGGATATTTAATCTCTCTTGTCCCGAACGTGAAGCCATGAAAGAGTAATCCAGGAATGCCTGCCCAAGGGTTACATTCGCCCCTCTACTTCTCCGGTAGGTGCTGGCTTCTTCTTGATAGGGAAGAAGGATGGTGGTCTTAGGCCACCACCATACCATAACCACATAGTTACTGAATAATACCCCCATACTGTTACTGAATAATACCACCACACCATAACCACATAGTGACTGAATAATACCCCCATACTGTTACTGAATAATACCCCCACACCATAACCACATAGTGACTGAATAATACCCCCATACTGATACTGAATAATACCTCCATACTGTTACTGAATACCTCCATACTGTTACTGAATAATACCCCCATACTGTTACTGAATAATACCCCCATACTGTTACTGAGTAATACCACCACAGCATAACCACATAGTGACTGAATAATACCCCCATACTGTTACTGAATAATACCCCCACACCATAACCACATAGTGACTGAATAATACCCCCATACTATTACTGAATAATACCTCCACACCATAACCACATAGTGACTGAATAATACCCCCATACAGTTACTGAATAATACCGCCACACCATAACCACATAGTGACTGAATAATACCACCATACTGTTACTGAATAATACCACCACACCATAACCACATAGTGACTGAATAATACCACCATACTGTTACTGAATAATACCTCCACACCATAACCACATAGTGACTGAATAATACCCCCATACAGTTACTGAATAATACCGCCACACCATGACCACATAGTGACTGAATAATACCCCCATACTGTTACTGAATAACACCACCACACCATAACCACATAGTGACTGAATAATACCCCCATACTGTTACTGAATAATACCACCACACCATAACCACATAGTGACTGAATAATACCTCCATGTACTGTATATATATATAATGCTGCCATATATTGTACATATAGAGTCCAACATATGCTGCAAGTATAATTAATCAAATCACTTTATACTCTGTACATTATGTAGCGGTGTTATAGGTGTGTACACATATAATACCACTACATATCGTTTGTATAAAAAATACTGCTATAACCCTAGACATATAGTACCATTATATTCACTGCACACCTATTATACTGCTATATACTACACTCACATATAATACCGCTATATACTGCATACACCTATAATCAGGGGCATAGCTAAAGGCTCATGGGCCCCGATGCAAAAGTTCTTATTGGGTCCCCCCCACCCGCAAACTTCTCATGGCCGACAGTCTGCAGCTTTCAGCTGCATTGCTGGGTCTCCTAAGTGACCCAACAATGCGCACTAGCAGCCGGGGGCGTCACTAAGGACTAAAAATGTCAGGGGAAATAGCCCCAATATATATGTGTCCACCCAAAAAATGTGTGTGTGTGTGTGTGTGTGTGTGTGTGTGTGTATAGGAGACAGCAAATCTATAGAACTACGACCCTATAAACTATGGATAGGATACATTGGCTCAGCAGACAGTATCACACATGATAGGATTAGATACAGTGGTTCAGCAGACAGTATCACACATGATAGGATTAGATACAGTGGCTCAGCAGACAGTATCACACATGATAGGTTTAGATAGAGTAGCTCAGCAGACAGTATCACACATAATGGGATTAGATACAGTGGCTCAGCAGACAGTATCACACATGATAGGATTAGATACAGTGGCTCAGCAGACAGTATCACACATGATAGGATTAGAGATAGGGCCCAGCAGACAGTATCACACATGATGGGATTAGATACACAGCTCAGCAGACAGTATTACACATGATAGGATTAGATACAAAGGCTCAGCTGACAGTATCACACATGATAGGTTTAGATACAGTGGCTCAGCAGACAGTATCACACATGATAGGATTAGATATAAGGCCCAGCAGAGTTTCACACATGTTGGGATTAGATACACAGCTCAGCAGACAGTATCACACATGATAGTATTAGATACAGCAGCTCAGCAGACAGTATCACACATGATAGAATTAGATACAGCGGCTCAGCAGACAGTATCACACATGATAGGATAAGGGCATGTGCACACGGTAGCAGGCTTTTACGTCTGAAATGACAGACTGTTTTCAAGGAGAAAACAGCTGCCTCGTTTCAGCCGTAATTGCTCCTCCTCGCATTTTGCGAGGCTTCTCTGACAGCCGTAAATTTTGAGCTGTGCTTCATTGACTTCAATGAAGAACGGCTCAAATTACGTCTGAAAGAAGTGTCCTGCACTTCTTTTGACGAGGCTGTATTTTTACGCGTCGTCGTTTGACAGCTGTCAAACGATGACGCGTAAATGACAGGTTGTCTGCACAGTACGTCGGCAAACCCATTCAAATGAATGGGCAGATGTTTGCCGATGTATTGTAGCCCTATTTTCAGACGTAAAACGAGGCATAATATGCCTCGTTTACGTCTGAAAATAGGTCGTGTGAACGCAGCCTTAGATACTGTGGCTCAGCAGACAGTATCACACATGATAGGATTAGATACAGGTGCTCAACAGACAATATCACACATGATTGGATTAGATACATGGCCCAGCACGCTGACATTGCGGCTCCAGCGCTGGACCCAGGAAAGGTAAGAATAATAATTGTTTTGCTTTTTTATGTGTTACTAATTATTTTTGTGTGTTTGTGTTTTTTTACAAGTTCGGTTGTTGGACTACGTCGGATTCGAGGACAACTTCAATGACAGCGTTTTTTTATTCTCAATAAAATGGTTAATGGGGGTTGTGTTTTTTTGTTTCAATAAAATATTTTTTCTATGTGCTTGTACTTTTTTAAACTTTATTATTACCGCCTTAGTAATGGCCGCTGGATGATTGACAACCTCCATTACTAAGGCGGGGCTTAATGTTAGCAGGTGCAGAGGCATTATTAGCCCGGTACCCACCGCCACCAGGGGTGCTGGGAAGAGCCGGGTACGAACCAGTACCCGACAATCTGCAGTGACGGTCAGAAACCGGGGCTGCCGCAGGCTGGTAGTATTAGGCTGGGGAAGGCTAAAAACAGTGGCCCCTACCACCCTGGTAATGCTGCCTGCCGCTGCTGTGTTGCATTTGGCTGGTTATGAAAATTAGGGGGGACCCCGCATCGTTCTTTCCAATTATTTTGTATTTTATTTTTTTTAAATGACGTGTGGTCCCCCCCATTTTTCATAACCAGCCAAATACAATCAAGCAGCAGCAGCCTAGCATTACCAGGGTAATAAGGCCACTGTATAAGGCCTTCCCCAGCCTGTGGCCGCCCCATTGCCCGACCATCACTACAGATGGTCAAGTACTGGATCGTACTCGGATCTTCCCAGCACCCCTGGTGGCGGTGGGTACCGGGGTAATAAAGGGGGTTAGTGTTAGCCTCTTCACCGGCTAACACTAAGCCCCGCTTTAGCAATGGATGCGGTCATTCAGCCGGCGGCCATTACGAAGGCGGTAGTAATAAAGTTTAAAAAAAAAACACAAAGACATAGAAAAAATATTTTATTGAAATAAAAATAAACCACACAACCCTCATTAACCATTTTATTGATAATAAAAAAAGCCGTCATCGAAGTAGTCCTGGAATCTAAAATCTTGTGTAAGAAAACACACAAAAAATGATTAGTAACACATGTGTTAGGCTTAGATACAGGGCCCATGTGTGATACTGTCTGTGGGACCCTGTATCTAAGCCTACCACAAGGTAGGCTTAGATACAGGGTCAAGCAGACAGTAATCTTATACAGTAATACAGGGCCCATCAGACAGGATCACACATGGGCCATGTATCTAAGCCTACCATGTGATTGGCTTAGATACAGAGCCCAGCAGACAGCATCACACAATCTGTGATCCTGTCTCATGGGCCCTCTAAGCCTGCTACATTGTAGGCTTAAAGGACTTGTCCAGTCCCTAAACATTGATGGCCTATCCTCAGGATAGGCCATCAATAGCTGATGTGTCGGGGTTTGTCTCCCGGGACCCGCCAATCAGCTGTTTTGAAGGGGCCGCAGTACTCGTACAAGAGCTGCTTCCCCTTCATTTCCCTTACTCGCTCACACTGTGAATTGCAGACACAGATTCACTGTGTGACCTGAATCAAGTGACCGTAATGAAGGGGAAGCAGCTCTCGTACGAACACTGCGGCCCCTTCAAAACAGTTGATTGGCGGATCCCGGGAGTCGGACCCCACCTATCAGCTTCAGCAGACAGGGATATTAATCTTACCCTCCTCTTCAGCCGCGGCGGAAGCTCTGTCCTAACTCTATCCAGGATCATGATGTGGTGCGCGGCGCATAGCGCTGTGACGTCAGGACCTCCACTGCTCTCCGGAACCAGGAGGGTAAGTACTGTCAGTTACTATAGTAACAGGGGCCCGCGGCCCGAGTTACTATAGTAACTTTTTATTGATGTGGTGCGGGGGGCTGCGGGCCCCCCTGGCTTCAGGGCCCGGTCGCAATTGCGACCCCTATAGCTACGCCACTGCCTATAATATTGCAACATACACTACGCACAATACTGCTACACAGTCTACACACACAATACCAGTATATACACTATATACTCTACACATCAGTTTTCCCACTATTTACACAAAAGCACAGCAAAAACAGTTTCAAAATTATTGCTGCAAAACTACAATGTGTGAATGTCCTTACAGTATCATATGGACACAAGCATCATATATATCCAAATACAAACAGATTATATATATATATACACACACACACACATTTACACACTCATACACACACTTACCTTCTATGTAGGATCTCTAATGCAGACAGTCTCATATATAGACGAGAATCATATATATATATATATATATATATATATATATATATATATATATATATATATACACACACACACACACACACACACATTTACACACACACACACACACACACACACACACAAACATTTACACACTCATACACACACTCTTGAAGCAGCAGGGGCTTTACAACATGCCCCATCCCAGGACAGCAGATATAACAGGCTGCAGAAGTAGCTGGTCTGTTAGAAGAAAAGGGGGACACAGCACACGAGAGGAGGGGGGCAGAGGAGAGGGAAGCAAGGGGACACAGGAGAGTGACACAGGAGAGGAGGAGGGCACAGGAGAGGGAAGCAAGGGGACACAGGGGAAGACTAGACACGGAGCTTCCTCTCTGCAGACGCTGAGGCTGTGAACTCTCCCCCGCTTCTCTGCCCCGACTGCTTGAGACGAAAGGGAGAGAGAGGGATTGGACGTAGCTTGCATTCACAGCAGTCCACCACTCACCTCATGCATCTCGTAACTTGCTTGAGAAGAGGACAGCTCCTCCTGCAGACCTGCTCCTCTCTGGTGGCGCGTGCTGCATACAGGAGTGTTCTCACAGATGGCCACGTCTGCTAAGTTAAATAATCCCCTTCCCCCGGTCCAATCCGTCTCTGGCTCAAAATGCCGCCCCCCACTTTCAGCTAGGCTGCGCCGCCTGAGGCTGTCGGCTCACCTCGCCTCATGGTAGGTGCGGCACTGTGTGTAATGCTCCCGCGGTCTTCCAGAATTTCATAAATGAGATTTTAAGAGACTACCTGGGGGTATTTCTTGTAGTGTACCTTGATGACATACTTGTGTTTTCCAAGGACTGTTCCTCCCACATTGAGCATGTCAGGAAGGTGCTCCAGGCCCTTCGGGAAAACAAACTCTTTGCTAAAACCGAAAAATGTGTGTTTGGGGTGCAGGAGATACCATTTTTGGGTCAAATCCTCACTCCTAATGAATTCCGCATGGACCCTGCCAAGGTTCAGGCTGTGGCTGAATGGGTCCAACCTGCCTCCCTGAAGGCGTTACAGTGCTTCCTGGGGTTTGCTAATTATTACAGGAGATTTATTGCTAACTTCTCGGCCATCGCTAAGCCTCTTACGGATCTTACTCGCAAAGGTGCTGATCTCCTCCACTGACCTCCGGAGGCCGTCCAGGCTTTTGAGGTCCTTAAGAAGAGCTTTATGTCGGCCCCAGTGCTGATTCAGCCAAACCAAATGGAGCCATTCATCGTGGAAGTTGACGCCTCCGAGGTGGGAGTGGGTGCTGTCTTGTCCCAGGGTACCAGGTCCCTCACCCATCTCCGTCCCTGTGCCTACTTCTCCAGGAAGTTCTCGCCCACTGAGAGTAAGTATGACATTGGCAACCGCAAACTCTTAGCCATTAAATGGGCATTTGAAGAGTGGCGCCACTTCCTGGAGGGGGCTAGGCACCAGGTAACGGTCCTTACCGACCACAAGAAGCTGGTTTTCCTAGAATCTGCCCGGAGGCTAAACCCGACACAAGCTCGATGGGCGTTGTTTTTTACTAGATTCAACTTTTTGGTCACCTATAGGGCTGGGTCTAAAAATATTAAAGCTGATGCTCTGTCGCGTAGCTTCATGGCCAGCCCCCCTTCGGAGGAAGATCCTGCTTGTGTTTTGCCCCCAGGTATAATCTTTTCCTCTGTTGATTCTGACTTATTCTCCGAAATTGTGGCTGATCAAGGTTCAGCTCCCGGGAACCTTCCTGAGAACAAGCTGTTTGTTCCCCTGCAATTCCGGCTAAGGGTACTCAGGGAAAATCATGACTCTGTACTATCTGGGCATCCAGGCATCCTGGGTACCAAGCACCTCATTGCCAGAAACTATTGGTGGCCTGGGTTGCCTAAAGACGTTAAGGCATACGCCGCCGCTTGTGAAATTTGTGCTAGGTCCAAGACTCCCAGGTCCCGACCAGCGGGCTTACTATGATCTTTGCCCATTCCCCAGAGACCTTGGACCCATATCTCCATGGATTTTATCACCGATCTGCCTCCATCTCAAGGCAAGTCGGTGGTGTGGGTTGTAGTAGACTGCTTCAGTAAGATGTGCCACTTTGTGCCCCTCAAGAAACTACCCAATGCTAAGACGTTAGCTACCTTGTTTGTCAAACACATCCTGCGTCTCCATGGGGTTCCTGTCAATATTCTTTCTGACAGAGGGGTCCAATTTGTTTCATTGTTTAGGAGAGCTTTCTGTAAAAAGTTGGAGATTGATCTGTCCTTCTCCTCAGCCTTCCATCCTGAAACTAATGGCCAAACCGAGAGGACTAATCAGTCTCTAGAACAATATTTAAGGTGTTTTATCTCAGACTGTCTATATGATTGGGTCTCCTTCATTTCCCTCGCCGAATTTTCCCTTAATAACCGGGTCTGTAACTCGTGAGGGGTCTCCCCCTTTTCCTGTAATTTTGGGTTTAATCCACGGTTCTCCTCCGTTTCACCTGGTGGTTCCAAAAATCCCGAGGTAGATGTCGTTCATCGGGAACTGTGCACAGTCTGGGCCCAGGTTCAGAAGAACCTAGAGGCGTTCCAGAGCATACAAAAGACTCAGGCAGATAGAAGACGTTCTGCTATCCCCTTGTTTGTGGTCGGGGATCTGGTGTGGCTGTCTTCAAAAAATGTACGCCTTAAAGTTCTGTCCAAAAAATTTGCTCCCTTGTATATAGGCCCGTAGAAGGTCATTGAGGTCCTTAACCCTGTCTCCTTCCGACTGGAGTTACCCCCGTCTTTTCGAATACACGACGTGTTTCATGCCTCCCTCCTGAAACGCTGCTCCCCATCCTTGGCTACCTCGAGGAAACCTCCGGTCCCTTTTCTCACCCCTGAAGGGGTAGAATTTGAGGTGGCCAAGATTGTGGACAGTAGGATGGTCCAAGGCTCCCTCCAGTACCTGGTCCACTGGAGAGAATATGGGCCTGAGGAGAGCACTTGGGTACCCGCCCGGGATGTTCACGCCGGTATATTGCTCAGGAGGTTCCATCTTCGGTTCTCCAATAAGCCAGGTCCACCTAGAAAGGGTCCAGTGGCCCCTCATAAAAGGGGGGTACTGTAAAGGATCTGCCAGACACAGCTTCTGTGTCGACGCCCGTGGTTAATCAGTCTGCACCTGCTCCTAGGTCTGATAGAGTGACTTGATCTGCTACCACTAGGGGTGGTAGGCTCAGGAGTGGGAGAACCTATCACAGCCTGGCCAGATGGTTCTAGCTCCCGCCCTCAGTCTATTTATACCTTCATTTCCTGCTTGTCTTTGCCTGTGATTCTTTCCTGTTTCCTGGCTCTGCTGCTCCTGCTATTATTATTGACCTTGCTTCATTTTGACCCTGGCTTTACTGACTACACTCCTGCTCTGAGTTTGGTACCTCGTACACTCCTGGTTTGACTCAGCTCGTTCACTACGCCTGTTGCTCACTGTGTTGCCTTGGGCCTTGTCTGTTTGTCTGTCGTGCACATATTGAGCGTAGGGACCGTCGACCGGTTGTACGCCGTCGCCTAGGACGCGCCGTGCAAGTAGGCAGGGACTGAGTGGCGGGTAGATTAGGGCTCACCTGTCTGTCTCCCTACCCCGTCATTAGTACAATTTGGGAGTAGGAAAAACGGGACCAACGGCGCTGCTTCAGTCGTAGAAATTACACAACCACCGTTATGGGTAATGTGTAAGGAGTTTTATTGTTGATAGGCTACGCGTTTCGACGTCGAACTGACGTCTTCCTCAGGCCAATACAGACTATGCGGTTCCTGCCCTATTTATACATCAGGGTGAGGAAAAAGACCGCCAGATGTAACAGGTCAAAGGTCACATAAAAAAACATAATTAAGAGACAGTAATTTACAAGTCAATTACACATATAATGATTCAGTATAAAAGAACAATAAAAAGAAACGTGATTAGCAACATGTTTAAATGCTATTTTGCATATTAAGAATATATGCTGTATGAGTTAGAATGACATGTCGATCCCAGGTATTTACAGATATTTTTATAAGTTTTTATTTTTGTGTACGATTGTAGATGAGTGGACAGTCATATACTTGGTTATGTGTAAGCTTTTATGTGTTATAACTAATGCTAGCGAAAGGTCAGCAGTAACGTATGTTGTGCTGAGACAAAGCGTCCTTGGTTACTAAAACTCGAAAGCTTACGGAAGCCGTGAGGGACCAAAACGCTTCGAATGGACCGCATGTTTGGAACGCATGGAGATGCACTGCTGAATAAAAGCGTCCTTGGTTACTGGACGTCACGAATACACGGAGGTTATAGGGGACTAATGGACTTGCGATAGACCGCAAATTGAACCGCAGGGGGTCACGAATCTCAACAATAAGAGATCTGAAGGGGACCACGGCATCGGGACCGGTGAGTGGCAGAAAGTCGTAATATAGGGATAATGTTTCATTTTAAATTAATATATGGATAATGGTTCATTTTAAATTAGTAGAGATCTTTTTCTCCTTGAGGGTATAATTGACACACTTATCACAGTGGGTAAATGGTTATTTTTTAGAGACGCCACTTAAGAGGAATGAACATCATAAAAATCATAGAAAGTTGAAAAATATCATAAAAAGTTGGAAAATGAGCCTGGATTTATGTCAGTCAAATTGGACTTTGTATACCGATAGTATATACATTTGTAGAGATTTAAAAATAGACCGAAAAATCTAAATTAACTGAGAGACCTTATGTTAGAAAGGGAACCTTGTATATGAGAAGGGGAACGGGGGTTGCAGCCCATTAGTATTAGGGACTAAAGGTATCCTAATTAGTAGTGCTATCACAAACGTCAAGGGGTAAATAGTTGAAGATACACTCACACTTATGATTTTGTTTACTGTTTTAATGTTTTTTGTTTTTATTCTAAAGATGACTCAGTAAGGTCATTCAGACCATTGGGATGTAGGGTTTCTAATTTAAAAATCCAAAAATTCTCCCTCTGCTTGAGCTTAATGAATCTATTGGGTAGGTCCACTGGTATCTGTTCAATTGGGGTAACTTTAATGTCAGAGAATTTGCAATTATGTTTGTACATACAGTGGCGGGACACACTTTGTTTTAAAAAAACCCTCGTGACATTAAACCTGTGGTTATTAATTCGGTTCCTTAGAGTTTGTGTGGTTCGGCCCACATATTGGAGATTGCAAGTGCATTGAAGTAAGTAAATAACATAGGAGCTGCCGCAATTTAAAAAGTCTTTTATCATGAATTTTTCCCCTGTTTTTATGGAGTGATATTCCCTGCATTTGTTTGAAATATTGTTGCAGCATAGGCACCTGTTTTGGCCGCATCTAAAAGAACCTTTCAAATCTGGGAGTAGGCAATGGTTTATTGTTTTGACATTCCGTAGTTTGCTAGGGGCTATTAGATTCTTTATTGTTTTCGCCCAGTCTATATGTGATAATAGGTTTGGCTGGTATTAGGGGTTTTAAAAGAGGGTCGTTTGTCAAGATGTGCCAATGTTTTTTAAAAATAGTGGCTATGGTATTACTCCCTTTGTTAAAAGTAGTTATAAGGTTAGTTTTGACCCTCTCACAGCTTAGTTTCGGCTCAGTACTTTTAGCTTTCACTTCGATACACTCTTTTTGTGTTAGACTTCTGGCCTTTGATTCTGCACCCTCAATAAGGCTTTTTGGGAAACCTTTCTAAAAGGTTCTTTTAGATGCGGCCAAAACAGGTGCCTATGCTGCAACAATATTTCAAACAAATGCAGGGAATATCACTCCATAAAAACAGGGGAAAAATTCATGATAAAAGACTTTTTAAATTGCGGCAGCTCCTATGTTATTTACTTACTTCAATGCACTTGCAATCTCCAATATGTGGGCCGAACCACACAAACTCTAAGGAACCGAATTAATAACCACAGGTTTAATGTCACGAGGGTTTTTTTAAAACAAAGTGTGTCCCGCCACTGTATGTACAAACATAATTGCAAATTCTCTGACATTAAAGTTACCCCAATTGAACAGATACCAGTGGACCTACCCAATAGATTCATTAAGCTCAAGCAGAGGGAGAATTTTTGGATTTTTAAATTAGAAACCCTACATCCCAATGGTCTGAATGACCTTACTGAGTCATCTTTAGAATAAAAACAAAAAACATTAAAACAGTAAACAAAATCATAAGTGTGAGTGTATCTTCAACTATTTACCCCTTGACGTTTGTGATAGCACTACTAATTAGGATACCTTTAGTCCCTAATACTAATGGGCTGCAACCCCCGTTCCCCTTCTCATATACAAGGTTCCCTTTCTAACATAAGGTCTCTCAGTTAATTTAGATTTTTCGGTCTATTTTTAAATCTCTACAAATGTATATACTATCGGTATACAAAGTCCAATTTGACTGACATAAATCCAGGCTCATTTTCCAACTTTTTATGATATTTTTCAACTTTCTATGATTTTTATGATGTTCATTCCTCTTAAGTGGCGTCTCTAAAAAATAACCATTTACCCACTGTGATAAGTGTGTCAATTATACCCTCAAGGAGAAAAAGATCTCTACTAATTTAAAATGAACCATTATCCATATATTAATTTAAAATGAAACATTATCCCTATATTACGACTTTCTGCCACTCACCGGTCCCGATGCCGTGGTCCCCTTCAGATCTCTTATTGTTGAGATTCGTGACCCCCTGCGGTTCAATTTGCGGTCTATCGCAAGTCCATTAGTCCCCTATAACCTCCGTGTATTTGTGACGTCCAGTAACCAAGGACGCTTTTATTCAGCAGTGCATCTCCATGCGTTCCAAACATGCGGTCCATTCGAAGCGTTTTGGTCCCTCACGGCTTCCGTAAGCTTTCGAGTTTTAGTAACCAAGGACGCTTTGTCTCAGCACAACATACGTTACTGCTGACCTTTCGCTAGCATTAGTTATAACACATAAAAGCTTACACATAACCAAGTATATGACTGTCCACTCATCTACAATCGTACACAAAAATAAAAACTTATAAAAATATCTGTAAATACCTGGGATCGACATGTCATTCTAACTCATACAGCATATATTCTTAATATGCAAAATAGCATTTAAACATGTTGCTAATCACGTTTCTTTTTATTGTTCTTTTATACTGAATCATTATATGTGTAATTGACTTGTAAATTACTGTCTCTTAATTATGTTTTTTTATGTGACCTTTGACCTGTTACATCTGGCGGTCTTTTTCCTCACCCTGATGTATAAATAGGGCAGGAACCGCATAGTCTGTATTGGCCTGAGGAAGATGTCAGTTCGACGTCGAAACGCGTAGCCTATCAACAATAAAACTCCTTACACATTACCCATCACGGTGGTTGTGTAATTTCTACGACTGAAGCAGCGCCGTTGGTCCCGTTTTTCCTACTCCCAAATTGTACTACAAGATGACAGCAAACTTCGTTTGACTGTGTTGTGGACCTGGCTGCAGCTTCCTAAGCCCTGTTGACACCCATTGGTGTCCACCACCCGAGGTGAGCGGAATTGTCGCACCGACCATTTTCTCATACTGTATCAGATCCTGATTTGTGGCGCCGTGTTCTTTTTCTACCTTACCTAGCAATTCTGGCTGGACGTGGATACGTAGTCCTCTGAAATATCCGTGCCCTGGCAATCGAGAAGTTCCTACATTGGACACAGTATCCCTACTGTTTGGGAACCTTGGACATTGGCTGCCCATACAACTTCTCGTCACCACTTTGCTACTGTACTATTGTTTTAAATAGGCACTTCGGACTTTAGTTGCCTCATAGCCCACCGCTTCCTGTGTTTGTCGTTATATATCTAACGATGATGGAATTTCTATCGGAGAGAGCTAAATCCCGCGAATCCTTATTATCCGAAATGACAAATACGCATTCAGAAAAGGATATTCCGATTAACCTTAACAACCCTTTCAATGAGGAACAAACTAGAACTATGACTGATCTTTTTTTACGTCTGGAAGACCTCTTGAAAGAGGAGGCTTTCCAGAGCATTGATTGTCATTTTCTAAATATCTATGCATGTGAAAGAATGGCCCCCAGAGGCCTCAGAATAATTTTTGACTCCCCCTTTCCTACAGATACCGAATTTAGCTCCAATTGGTTGAAATATTTGGAACATTGTAACCTAGGTTTTATTGACCGCTTAATCTATAAAAGATCGGAATTATTATTATCCTCTGCATCCAATATTGAAAGTCTTAATGACCAGTTTGTTCCGTTTTTCCCTCACCCGGAAACTTGAAAAATCAACATTTGACCGTCTTAAAATATTCGAAAAAACAACCATCTCCAAAAAACTACGAAAACTCACACGGGATAGAAATGACTATATCAATAACCAAATTGGAGATTGGACATCGATCCAACCTCAAACCATTAACACTAATGTAAACAGAAAAACGTTTCTTCCAATACACCCTACCAAATCAGCATCTAGGTTCAAATCGTCACCTAAGATTAATTTGGGTACCCATCATAATACTCCCATTTTTCCACGCCGAGGCCCTATCCAAACTTCCAACCCTTTCCATCCAGTCACTGTCAACCAAACTAGTCTACCCCCCTTAGCCCAAACCGCCCTCGGACCCCTGGTTCTTAATACTCCCCCGATCACTACATCCAATCTCAAACCCCCAGGTCCTATCCCACAATTTGCCTTTAAATCCTGTGATTTAGAGGCCCATCTCCTTCTTCATAACCTCCTTCCCAATATCCCCCTAGACCTCTCCCTTAATCATTCCTTCTCCAATGAATCTACCAATAACACTATCACCCCGGACCACTCACCATCCTTGTTGGATCTCACCACCCATTTTGTTGGATCCTCTCCGGTTTTAACCCCCTCAATTTTTTCTCCTTTTTCCAGTTCAACCAATATTATCAACCCTCCCCCTTTTTTAGGCCTTCCACTTGCCCCTACGATGCCTCCTGTCCTACCCATTTGCCATTCCCAAGAGAGGCAACCAAAACCGTCCCAAACCATAAACTCGTATTTCCTACCTCTACAAAGAACACAATCCAAAAGAAAATTAGGGTTAGATATAGAGGGTGTAGAGGGGGAAGACATCACACCAAGAATCCCACCACTATCTTTAAAGAAAAAACACAAACTAATTTAACCAAAATTTTCAATTTATCCAAATTTACCCCGAATACAGAAGAAATTAGTCTATTAGCAAAGGGACTTTCCTTTTGCCCTACCTCCTCCCATGATAGTTTTGATCTATTCATGGATCTAAATAAATTTATGAGAAAAATGACTCTACTACGTCATTTTGCTATCTCCCCATTAGTGACTGTACCCAATCAAATCACATCAGATAACATTACACCTGTTACGACTGATCTCCGTCCCAAATCCTCTTTTTACCCCCTTCACCATAGGGGCCCGGCCATAGAGACCTTCTCCAACTTAGTGAACACTGATGTAAAAACCATCCAACAGAATAGTACTCCTAGGGACAATCTAACCTTCTCCCAACGGAGAGCCCTAAAAAACCTACAGAACAACCAGGACATAGTGATCAGGTCCGCGGATAAAGGGGGAGGCATAGTCTTACAAGATAGATCCGATTATCTGAAAGAAACACAGAGACTATTATCAGACACTCTGTATTATGAAGAACTCAAATACAACCCAATCTCAGAATTTGCAATAGAATATAAATCCTTGATCGAGACCGCATTTACCAATAACCTGTTATGCAAAAAAGAAAAAATGTTTTTGACAGTTCCGTTTCCATCCACCCCATTCATGTATCATCTTCCCAAAATCCATAAAGCCCTTCAAAATCCGCCAGGCCGACCAATAATCTCAGGAATAGGCTCTTTGACAAGCAACCTATCACACTTCGTAGATATCCACCTCCAACCCTTAGTTTCCAAATTGCCTTCTTTTCTCAAAGATTCGACACACCTCATCAGAGATCTGTTTCAATTACAGTCAACTTGTGATATATCCAATATTAATTTCCTTACGGCGGACGTATCCTCTCTATACACTAATATTCCACACACACAGGGAGCACAAGTCACTTTAGATTACCTTGCAACAGATTTACGGTATCCAAACACACAAATCAATTTTATTATGGAATGCGTAGAGTTCATTTTAACCCATAATGTTTTTAATTCTGATGGAAAATTTTATAAACAAATAAAAGGATGTGCAATGGGGACAAGATTCGCACCCTCATATGCGAACTTATATATGGGGGCTTTTGAGGAAGCCCTCATACTAAGTGAGCATGTTTTTAGAAATAGAATTCTGCTCTATAGACGTTTTATCGATGACCTGTTTTTTATATGGAATGGCGACGCCGGTACTGCCAGCGATTTTATAGAAGTTTTAAATAATAATACGTTTGGCCTCTCATTCACTCACAATTTTTCGGACACGAACATTGATTTTTTAGATCTAACAATTGGTAAGAAAAACGGCCATTTTACAACCAAAACCCACTTCAAAATGGTTGACGTGAACAGTTACCTTGATTTTAAAAGCGCTCATTATCCTCCATGGCTTAGAAATATCCCGTTCGGACAATACAGAAGAATTAGGAAGAATTGCTCAGATAATTTAGCCTTCAACCAGGAATGTAAAATTTTAAACAAGAGATTCCAAGAAAAAGGTTTCCCAAAAAGCCTTATCGAGGGTGCAGAATCAAAGGCCAGAAGTCTAACACAAAAAGAGTGTATCGAAGTGAAAGCTAAAAGTACTGAGCCGAAACTAAGCTGTGAGAGGGTCAAAACTAACCTTATAACTACTTTTAACAAAGGGAGTAATACCATAGTTTCACTGTATAGTTAGATAGAATCTAATTGTGCTCCCACAATATAAAGAATTTTAATTATAAGGTTCACTGAATTGACAACTGAGTAAAAAGATATCTTTAATAGTAACTAGTTTAAAAACAGGGGTAACACACCACTGTGACATAAGCCCCACCGTGAAAATTTAAAAAATGTATTAAACAAGGAAACACTGAGTTATTATGATACCTATATCTCTGTGTATAAACGATATTTGTAGGAATCAGCATATACCCAGGGCACAACAGTTGTACAAGCCCTAATTATAGCATAGGTGTCCGACAATTACGGATCTCCTAACGCTGGGTTTCACACAATATATTGTCCCCAATGCACACATTCCTTAAACATTAAACGACCCTACGCGTTTCAGATACTCATCCTCAGGGGTCCGTATCTTGGTAACTCTGGCCTCATCACCAGCGATATTAGTATTTCAACAGCGGATATTCCGCTGTGCGTCACGGGAAGATGCACGTATCGATGTCAACGGCATACTCCATAGCAGGCGCTAGGTTACTATAAACGCTAAACTCCACCCATCGTGTACGGCGGCAAAACATGAATTGACCAAACACAACACCCTCTCAATTCGTGACACCTGCCCATGTGACCCCCCGCCGTCAGCTGACAGCCAGGGGTCATCATCGGCCGCATCAGGCCGAACGCGCAGGCGCAGTGGAAGCCAAGGACGTGTCGCCCGGACTGCCAAACACGAGGAGGTAAGCGCTAAAAGATAATATATTGTAAGTATATCTTGCGGCACAGTGTACCACCGCAAGTGGGCAACCTCACAAAGCAACTCAAGAGAAAAAGACACATATGAGGTGGAAGAACTTGCTGAGGTCCCTATTCCTTAGAAAAACTGACAAAACGATCTCTTTGTATGTTGGCTAACAAGTATAGCCATCTCAAATAAGTAATGCACAAATGCAGATAAACACTCACCCACCCCAGGGTGAAACACCTATAGGGGGATGGTATCACACATTTTAAATAAAACATGTATAGTTAGTCTGCTCATTTAGACCTAGTGGTTGTATGCATTCCAGTCTGTGGATCCACTGCGCTTCCTTCCGTAGAATCAGGTTATCCCAGTCCCCTCCTCTCTTGGGGGGTCTGACAAGTTCAATTGCTTGAAATTTTAACACTGCTGCCTGGCCTTGGTGTTTTACATGCACGTGCTTAGATATTGGAGTGTCCCTACCATGAATAATGTCTCCAACATGCTCCCTAATACGACGACGAAATTGTCGTGCTGTTTTACCCACATAATTTAGGGGGCATGGGCATGTAATGAGGTAGACTACTCCAGCTGTCTTGCAATTGACATAGTCCCGAATATTGTATTGTTTTTGGGTGACAACACTGGTAAAGCTATTTCCTTTAAGAATGAAATCACAAGCTTTACAACCACCGCATCTAAAAGTGCCTGGTGTTTGTCTATCCAGCCATGTACCCCTAGGTGAAATGGGGTCAAAACAGCTGTGCATGACTCTGTCCCTTATATTTTTCCCTCTCCGATACGTGACAGAAGGCCTCTGTGTGATCTGATCTGCTAGATCTATATCAGAACTGAGAATACGCCAATACCTATTCAGTATCTGCATAATGTCATTCTGTTTTGAGTCATAGGTGCCTATGAGTCTGGTAACTTGTTCCTCTTTCCGTTTTTTAGGGACCAGAAGACATTGCCTATCTGCATCCCTAGCTCCCTCATAGGCCTTTCTAATAACACTCTTGGGGAAACCTCTATCCTTCAATCTTGTTTTGAGTTCCTGGGCCTGGCACTCAAAATCACCCATAGAGCTACAGTTCCTACGTACTCTCATAAATTGGCCCTTCGGAATGCCACGTTTGAGGGAATAAGGATGACAGCTATTCCATTGCAAAAAACTATTTGTTGCTGTCTCTTTCCGATGTACCTTTGTGCGAATTGTACCTCCTTCCGTTTTTATGATTTTCAAGTCTAGAAAGGACAGTTCATTCTCACTGATCTCACATGTAAACCTAAGTTTTACATCATTTTTATTGAGGGCTGCTACGAACTTATGGAACTCGTCTACTGAAGAGTTCCAGAGAATAAGCACGTCATCAATATATCTAATCCACAGTCCAACGGATGAAGTCCAATTTACAAATTTGTCACCAAAAACAATTGTCTCCTCCCACCAGCCAAGAAATAGATTTGCATAGGTGGGAGCAGCGGGACTCCCCATTGCAGTTCCACATTGCTGATGAAAGATCTTATCTTCAAATATAAATATATTTTTTTCAAGAACAAACTGTAATAACTGCAAAACAAATTGGTTATGAGCAGCAAACTGTGTGCCTCTTGATCCCAAAAAGTACTCAATCGCTTTATAGCCACATTTGTGAGGTATGGATGAATACAAAGCCTCAACATCCAAACTAGCCAGGATTGTATCTTTCTCCAGAGAAATACCATCAATCTGTTTCAAGACGTCCATGGTGTCACGTACATATGATGTAAGACTTAAGACAAAGGGGCGCAACACCTGATCAACATAAGTACTCACATTTTGAGTTAAATTGTTAATGCCTGAAACAATGGGTCTGCCACGTAAGGGAGGATACCCTTTGTGGATTTTGGGCAGGCTATAGAAACACGCCATAACAGGAAATTGTGGGTACAGGAACCCAAACTCTCCTGCACTAATCAAGGATCTGCTCTTTGCATCACTCAGAATGCTCAGCAACTCCTTCTTGAATAGTGCTGTGGGGTTATCCTTTAAAATGGTGTAACAATTATGGTTAAACAATATGTCCTCACACATTTTTTACCATAGCCACCATAGCCACTACCATAGCCACTATTTTTAAAAAACATTGGCACATCTTGACAAACGACCCTCTTTTAAAACCCCTAATACCAGCCAAACCTATTATCACATATAGACGGGCGAAAACAATAAAGAATCTAATAGCCCCTAGCAAACTACGGAATGTCAAAACAATAAACCATTGCCTACTCCCAGATTTGAAAGGTTCTTTTAGATGCGGCCAAAACAGGTGCCTATGCTGCAACAATATTTCAAACAAATGCAGGGAATATCACTCCATAAAAACAGGGGAAAAATTCATGATAAAAGACTTTTTAAATTGCGGCAGCTCCTATGTTATTTACTTACTTCAATGCACTTGCAATCTCCAATATGTGGGCCGAACCACACAAACTCTAAGGAACCGAATTAATAACCACAGGTTTAATGTCACGAGGGTTTTTTTAAAACAAAGTGTGTCCCGCCACTGTATGTACAAACATAATTGCAAATTCTCTGACATTAAAGTTACCCCAATTGAACAGATACCAGTGGACCTACCCAATAGATTCATTAAGCTCAAGCAGAGGGAGAATTTTTGGATTTTTAAATTAGAAACCCTACATCCCAATGGTCTGAATGACCTTACTGAGTCATCTTTAGAATAAAAACAAAAAACATTAAAACAGTAAACAAAATCATAAGTGTGAGTGTATCTTCAACTATTTACCCCTTGACGTTTGTGATAGCACTACTAATTAGGATACCTTTAGTCCCTAATACTAATTGGCTGCAACCCCCGTTCCCCTTCTCATATACAAGGTTCCCTTTCTAACATAAGGTCTCTCAGTTAATTTAGATTTTTCGGTCTATTTTTAAATCTCTACAAATGTATATACTATCGGTATACAAAGTCCAATTTGACTGACATACATCCAGGCTCATTTTCAAACTTTTTATGATATTTTTCAACTTTCTATGATTTTTATGATGTTCATTCCTCTTAAGTGGCGTCTCTAAAAAATAACCATTTACCCACTGTGATAAGTGTGTCAATTATACCCTCAAGGAGAAAAAGATCTCTACTAATTTAAAATGAACCATTATCCATATATTAATTTAAAATTAAACATTATCCCTATATTACGACTTTCTGCCACTCACCGGTCCCGATGCCGTGGTCCCCTTCAGATCTCTTATTGTTGAGATTCGTGACCCCCTGCGGTTCAATTTGCGGTCTATCGCAAGTCCATTAGTCCCCTATAACCTCCGTGTATTCGTGACGTCCAGTAACCAAGGACGCTTTTATTCAGCACTGCATCTCCATGCGTTCCAAACATGCGGTCCATTCGAAGCGTTTTGGTCCCTCACGGCTTCCGTAAGCTTTCGAGTTTTAGTAACCAAGGACGCTTTGTCTCAGCACAACATACGTTACTGCTGACCTTTCGCTAGCATTAGTTATAACACATAAAAGCTTACACATAACCAAGTATATGACTGTCCACTCATCTACAATCGTACACAAAAATAAAAACTTATAAAAATATCTGTAAATACCTGGGATCGACATGTCATTCTAACTCATACAGCATATATTCTTAATATGCAAAATAGCATTTAAACATGTTGCTAATCACGTTTCTTTTTATTGTTCTTTTATACTGAATCATTATATGTGTAATTGACTTGTAAATTACTGTCTCTTAATTATGTTTTTTTATGTGACCTTTGACCTGTTACATCTGGCGGTCTTTTTCCTCACCCTGATGTATAAATAGGGCAGGAACCGCATAGTCTGTATTGGCCTGAGGAAGACGTCAGTTCGACGTCGAAACGCGTAGCCTATCAACAATAAAACTCCTTACACATTACCCATCACGGTGGTTGTGTAATTTCTACGACTGAAGCAGCGCCGTTGGTCCCGTTTTTCCTACTCCCAAATTGTACTACAAGATGACAGCAAACTTCGTTTGACTGTGTTGTGGACCTGGCTGCAGCTTCCTAAGCCCTGTTGACACCCATTGGTGTCCACCACCCGAGGTGAGCGGAATTGTCGCACCGACCATTTTCTCATACTGTATCAGATCCTGATTTGTGGCGCTGTGTTCTTTTTCTACCTTACCTACCCCGTCATTACACGTGGTATCTAGGTTACATCATCACTTTCATGACGTATCTTGTGGTTCGCACTTGGGCATTGGAGATGAAGAAGACTGGAAGAAGTCATCATGGGGTTCTGTGCCGGAGGAAGAAGAAAAGAGAACGTGAACGACTCCAATCTGAAAAGATGTCACCTGTGAGTCACTAAATTTCATTGCACTGTATTCACTTATATGGTCTGCAGAATGCCTGTGTAGGACTGATATCTGTCACAATTTGGTGGGAATATTGGTCTTTGTTTTACTACACACGTTTTTAGTACACAATCTAGAGTGTTCAAATTATTTCTATATAGTTGAACGGTAGACCCCCAGGAATTATTTCCTTTGGTGGGTCCAAGGTACCTCAGTCAGACACTGAGTGTACAGATCCTTGCATTAAGATATTGTATTACTGTCTGTAGCCCTAGAGGATAATTTATTACCCTTGCTAAGCCTCTTATCTGGCATAGAAAAGTCCCAAAAGTGCGGGAAAGTTTTTGGGCAGTTTATGCTGCGCTTGGCACTTTTTGAAAAGTGTGTGGCGCTTTGCAGAAAGGGCCGACAATTTTACTATCATTTACGCCAGTAACGGGCATAATGTAAAGCAGAAATCAACGTCAGCTCCGAGTTAGTGTACAATTTTACATTGAGTGTGTAACAAAAGGCCAAAGCCAGACTCCGTATCTCCCCCACTAATCAGACTGTCTTGTTCCACAAGACATGTGTTTTGCCCACCCCCCTAAAAAAAAAAAGAAAGATATATATATCTGAGACAGCGTATCTATAAGGGTATATTCACACGCTGTGTTTTCAGGCGTATTTCGGGGCGTAAACGCCTTCAAATATGACTGAAAAATCGGTAGCCCAATGCCTACCAACATCTGCCTATTGTATTTTAAAACGGCACGTAAAAAGAAGCAGCATGTCACTTCTTGAGCCGTTTTTGGAGATGTTTTTCATTGTGTCAATGGAAAAACAGCTCCAAAATCATCTAGAAAAAACACCTAAAAAAAACATTTCCAGCTTCAAAAACGGCTGTAAATCAAAGTCTGTGTTCTCTGAAAACAGCTCTGTAATTTTCAGCCATTTTTGACTTTGCGTGTGAACCCTAAGACTATGACACCTGATAGCTCTGCTACTTGATAGGAGACAGCGGCTCAGCAGACAGTATCACATATAATATGCTTAGATACAGGGCTGCCATCAGGAATTTCATGGCCCCTTACAGCTAAATTTTCTGGGCCCCCCTACCGTGGCACCGCCTGTTAACGGTACTCCGTCCAGCACTATATCATGCTACTCCTTCATTTCTACTTGCTCTCTGAGAATCGTCGATACAGATGTAGTGCAAATCAGAGTATTGCAGCCTTCTCACATTCACTTCATTGTGAGAAGGCTGCAATACTGTGAATTGCCGCTACATCCGTGACGACGATTCACAGTGAGCAAGTAGAAATGAAGAGGAAGCAGCGCTCAGACTGACCCATCAGCTATTGATGGCCTATCCTGAGGATGTAACTACATTATACTGCGACACACGCCACACGAACGTATTTCGGCCGCAAGTCCCGGACCGAACACACTGCAGGGAGCCGGGCTCCTAGCATCATAGTTATGTATGACGCTAGGAGTCCCTGCCTCGCTGCCAGACAACTGTCCCGTACTGAAAACATGATTTCAGTATGGGACAGTAGTTCCACGGAGAGGCCGGGACTCCTAGCGTTGTACATAACTATGATGCTAGGAGCCTGGCTCCCTGCACTGTGTTCGGTCCGGGATTAGCGGCCGAAATACATTCCGTCCATTACGGACCGAACATGCTCGTGTGAATCCAGCAGCCTCACACAAAAGTTTTGTATTTTTTAAACTGGTTCACAGAAAAAAATAATTGCAAATTCTACTGGACCAACTGCCTATTTAGAGACAAGCAACAGCTCCAGGAGAGCATCATAAGGGTAGGAACACACTAGGCAGATACGCTGAGTAAAACTACACAGCTTATCCGCCCCGGTAGCCGCATTGAATTCCGCCAGCAAAACCGCACCAAATAGTGGCGCAGGTTTCGTGAGGCATGTCCGCTGCGGGAATCCTGCAGGGAAAAAAAAGTTTAGACTTGCCCCGGCCGTAGTCCTGGTGACGCATCTCTCTTTTCTGAACGTAGCCCCGCCTCCTGGGATGACGCTGTAGACCATGTGACCGCTGCAGCAGTCACATGGGATGAAACGTCATGACAGGAGGCCGGGCTGCGCTAAGAATAGAGGATCGCGTCACCTGGACTACGGCCGGGGTAAGTCTAAACTTTTTTATAAATTTAAAAAAATACCTTTTTTTTTCTCATTTGTGATTTTTGCGGCAGAAGCGCAGCATTTCCGCAACAGAGGAGCAGCGATTCTGCAGCATAAATTGACTTAAAAAACCACACCGCAGGTCAATTTTTTTTGCAGCGTGTGGATGAGATTTGTTAAAATCTCATCCACTCTGCTGCGACTGTAATACGCTGCGGATTTTCCGCAATAAAACGAGTTGCATAAAATCCGCAGTGTTCACGCCTAGTGTGTTCCTACCCTAACAATAAGGCCCAGTTCACAGAGTTTTTGGGCCTTGATATTGACTCGGACACTGCGTCGGAATCAGGGCCACAAAACATCCAAAACCGCCTCCCATTGATTTATTCTGAAATCAATGGGAGCCAGTCGCGGAAAAAAGAAAAAGCAGCATGTCCTTTCTTTTGCTGCGGTTCCGCCTCTGACCTCCCATCGAAATCAATGGGAGGCAGAAAATGCATTTTTCGCTGCGTTTTTTGTCTGCTGTCCTCAATCGCCGCAGACAAAAAACGCAGTAAAAAACGCAGCAAGATAGTGTGGGCAGGTCAAAATCTGCCTCAAAATTCTTTAAGGAATATTGAGGCAGATTTTTTCTGCCTGCAAAATACTCTGTGTGAACAGGGCCATACATAATCAGCACTTTGAGACACTTTACTCACTGTGTCAGAAGAGCTGCTGGCTCCCACTCCAGTCCTCGCTGTCAGGCGATGTCTTCCAGGCGATGTCTTCGGTCCAGACGTCCAGTCCTTCACTGCCAGCGAGGCTCCAGAAATGGCGGGGATCGTAGAACGCCTGCCGCCGCGCTACATTTGGACTCCTCCCCCTCTCCTTATGCAGCTACGCGGAGGAGGAGGAGGTGGAGGAGGAGGACGAGGCGGAGGAGGACGAGGCGGAGGAGGACGAGGCGGAGGAGGAAGAGGAGGAGGACGAGGTGGCAGAGTAGGAGGCTTAGGAGGACGAGGCGAAGGAGGAAGAGGCGGAGGAGGAAGAGGCAGAGGAGGAAGAGGCGGAGGAGGACGAGGCTTAGGAGGCGGAGGAGGAGGTTTAGGAGGACGAGGCGGAGGAGGACGAGGCTTAGGAGGCGGAGGAGGACGACGAGGCTTAGGAGGACGAGGCGGCTTAGGAGGACGAGGCTTAGGAGGACGAGGCTTAGGAGGACGAGGCGGAGGAGGAGGACAAGGCTTAGGAGGCGGAGGAAGACGAGGCGGAGGAGGACGAGGCTTAGGAGGAGGACGAGGCGGAGGAGGACGAGGCTTAGGAGGCAGAGGAGGAGGCTTAGGAGGACGAGGCGGAGGAGGACGAGGCTTAGGAGGCGGAGGAGGCGGAGGAGGACGAGGCTGACGAGGCGGAGGAGGAGGACGAGGCTGACGAGGCGGAGGAGGAGGACGAGGCAGACGAGGCGGAGGAGGATGAGGCGGAGGAGGACGAAGCTTAGGAGGCAGAGGAGGAGGCAGAGGAGGAGGCTTAGGAGGAGGCTTAGGAGGAGGCTTAGGAGGACGAGGCGGAGGAGGACGAGGCTTAGGAGGAGGAGGCGGAGGAGGAGGCTTAGGAGGACGAGACGGAGGAGGACGAGGCTTAGGAGGCGGAGGAGGAGGACAAGGCTTAGGAGGCGGAGGAGGAGGACAAGGCTTAGGAGGTGGAGGAGGAGGTTTAGGAGGACGAGGCGGAAGAGGACGAGGCTTAGGAGGCGGAGGAGGACGAGGCTTAGGAGGCGGAGGAGGAGGCGGAGGACGAGGCTTAGGTGGATGAGGCGGAGGAGGATGAGGCTTAGGAGGCGGAGGAGGAGGCGGTGGAGCACGAGGCTTAGGAGGCGGAGGAGGACGAGGCTTAGGAGGCGGAGGGGGACGAGGCGGCGGAGGAGGACAAGGCTTGGGAGGTGGAGGAGGAGGCTTAGGAGGACGAGGCGGAGGAGGACGAGGCCTAGGAGGCGGAGGAGGACAAGGCTTAGGAGGTAGAGGAGGAGGCTTAGGAGGACGAGGCGGAGGAGGACGAGGCTTAGGAGGCGGAGGAGGACAAGGCTTAGGAGGCGGAGGCTTAGGTAGACGAGGCGGAGGAGAACGAGGCTTAGGAGGCGGAGGAGGAGGCGGTGGAGCTCGAGGCTTAGGAGGCGGAGGAGGACGAGGCTTAGGAGGCGGAGGAGGACGAGGCGGCGGAGGAGGCGGAGGAGGCTTAGGAGGCGGAGGAGGACAAGGCTTAGGAGGTGGAGGAGGAGGCTTAGGAGGACAAGGCGGAGGAGGACGAGGCTTAGGAGGCGGAGGAGGACGAGGCTTAGGAGGCGGAGGAGGAGGCAGAGGCTTAGGTGGACGAGGCGGAGGAGGATGAGGCTTAGGAGGCGGAGGAGGAGGCGGTGGAGCACGAGGCTTAGGAGGCGGAGGAGGACGAGGCTTAGGAGTCGGAGGAGGCCGAGGCTTAGGAGGAGGAGGACAAGGCTTAGGAGGAGGAGGAGGCTTAGGAGACGGAGGAGAAGGAGGCAGAGGAGGACGAGGAGGAGGCGGAGGAGGACGAGAGAGGACGAGGCTTAGGAGGAGGACGAGGCTTAGGACGAGGCTTAGGAGGAGGAGGACGAGGTTTAGGACGAGGCTTAGGATGAGGCTTAGGAGGAGGAGGAGGAGGACGAGGTTTAGGACGAGGCTTAGGACGAGGCTTAGGAGGAGGAGGAGGACGAGGCTTAGGAGGAGGACGAGGCTTAGGACGAGGCTTAGGAGGAGGAGGACGAGGCTTAGGAGGCGGAGGAGGACGAGGCTTAGGAGGCGGAGGAGGCCGAGGCTTAGGAGGAGGAGGACGAGGCTTAGGAGGAGGAGGAGGCTTAGGAGGCGGAGGAGAAGGAGGCAGAGGAGGATGAGGAGGAGGCGGAGGAGGACGACGAGAGAGGACGAGGCTTAGGAGGAGGACGAGGCTTAGGACGAGGCTTAGGAGGAGGAGGAGGACGAGGCTTAGGACGAGGCTTAGGAGGAGGAGGAGGAGGACGAGGCTTAGGACGAGGCTTAGGACGAGGCTTAGGAGGAGGAGGAGGACGAGGCTTAGGAGGAGGACGAGGCTTAGGACGAGGCTTAGGAGGAGGAGGACGAGGCTTAGGAGGAGGAGTACGAGGCTTAGGAGGCGGAGGAGGAGGCTGCCCAGGTAAGCTGTCTCTGCGTCGCTGTCCTTGTGTGCCCGTTGGTGTGTCTCGCTCGCGGGTGTGCGCTCCGGCGCTCGCGGTTACGCGCGCGGACGCGCACGAGCGGGCGGGCGCGCGCGCAAGCGGGCGGTGTTTGACGGCCCCCACGACGAGAGGGGGGGCCCGCAGCTCACGACATTACATTGGTGAAAAGAACAGGCCCCATTGCAGGGGCCTGTTTTTTCTACCAAATGCAAGTCGTGGCAGTTGCCGGGCCCCCCTTTCAATTAGGTTTGGCCGGGCCCCTTACAGAAGTACCCCTAATACCCCCCTGATGGCGGCCCTGCTAAGATACAACGGCTTAGCAGACAGTATCACACATGCTAGGCCCAATTAGAAGGTTAATTGGGAAAAAATGTCTTATGGTGTTTTTCGATAAAGGTCACTTGAACTGGTTTCATTTAAACAGTTAACCGATGAATGGCGCTCTTTATGTGGAATTTACTCTGCGGCCTAATGTACCATATAATGTATTCAATTTTTTTTTTTAAAAACCTACATTTTGTAGGGTGAATTGAAAAAAAACCTGTAATTCCGCCATTTCTGTTTTGATTTTACAGTGTTCATCGGGCGCCATGAATTGCATGACAACTTGATTATGTGGGTCGTTACGATTATGGCGATACCAAATTTATATAGTTTTATTTTTTACAAAATAATTTGTTTTTGTGACGCTGCATTCGAAGATGAACTGCATAGTTTTTCAATGCAACAGCACTTCATAGGGCAGGAAAGTGCTAAAACCCACTCTCTGAAACCCCCTTCAAGATACATTTCAACTAATCTGGTCCCCATGGCAGAAATATGTCTTTCCATCTGGCACCTCCAGCAGACTCCTTTCAGTCTAGTTTGATTTATTTTACCTCAGAGTTCCTCTTTTTCCCTTTTTTTAATTTCTTCTTTCCCTATCCCCTTCTTCTCCTTCTTCCCCCACTTTTTTTAAACTATTTCTAACAGGAGCTGTGCAGGATTAGAAAAATATGGCTGCTTTCTTCCAAAAACAGCACCACACCTATCCACAGGTTGTATCTGGTATTGCAGGTTAGCTCCATTGAAGTGAATGGTAATGACCTGTAATACGACACACAACCTATGTACAGGTGTGGTGCTGGTTTTTGGAGAAAGCAGATAAGTTATCTCATCCTGGACAATCCTTTCTCATGGATTGTTCTTGTGCGGAGATGCTCCCTGCATTATCCCTTTTCCTTTGTGGCCGCTGATATGTTCTATTCAGCTATATGGCATCTGTACTAAGTACATTGCCAGTCATTAAAGGGTTAACACTTCAGACCATTGTGGGTGACGTCACAATGAATGAGGCGGCCTTGTTAATAAACTCCTGTAGTAATGATGATGAAGGTGCTGATGTCATAAATACAAATGTTTATGACATAAAGAAGATTCCATATTAGAAGGTTTTACTGCCACATTCAGCGCCATATTGGATGGGACTGAGGACCTTGAGCTTGACTTCCCCACCAATACCGACCTGATGTAATTTGAAGGTTCTAGCAGGGTAACCCTTCACCCAAGAGCACTTCTTCATCACAGTGATGCCATCCTCTTCATACGGGTTGTCTGTAATAGAGGGGGGTTTCCAGCAGGAGATCCCCCTCTATTAGCCAGAGCGGAGACAGGTGCTACAAGGAGGCATCTGGAGGACTCGTCTCATCCGTGGATCGCCCATTCATTTTAATGGGTGCCCAGGAAGAGAGACATCCGCCTAGCCAACCAGATCAGCCAATTTATGTGTTTTATGTCGTTCGTTCGTTCGTTCGTTCGTTCGTTCGTTCGTTCATTGTAATGTCTTTCCTTGAAAATCTGAGAAAACGTACAAATTCTGTTAAAAATTATATTTTGGCACCTGCTAAGCCCAG
The DNA here is from genome assembly GCF_050947455.1 of Rhinoderma darwinii. Lineage (NCBI taxonomy): Eukaryota > Metazoa > Chordata > Amphibia > Anura > Rhinodermatidae > Rhinoderma > Rhinoderma darwinii. Next base: position 3,512,817 of record NW_027461962.1, read on the forward strand.
AGGAAGGGCAATCCTCCAGCCATGGTTTCCCTAGAGGTTTCCCCCACAGGGGGTTTTTCCTTTCCTGCGTGCTGGAGGGTGACTCTTCGTGAGTCGGAGGTTTGCCATTTTGGGTTTGGTCATATAATATAATAAAAGTTTTGACCATTTAACACCCAATTATAATTTTTTGTGTCTTTATTTTGCATTCTGTGGTTCGGTGATTGGGATTCTGGGTCTATCACATATCACAAAATCATAAGGCCGGACATCTACTTCCCACACTGACATAGAATGGAGACAACAAGCGTTGCAGCACAATTAAGTGTACACATCCTTACATTAAAGAGACTCTGTCACCACATTATAAGTGCCCTGTCTCCTATATAAGGAGATGGGCGCTGTAATGTAGGTGACAGTAATGCTTTTTATTTAAAAAAACGATCTTTTTTCACAAAGTTAGGAGCGATTTAAGTTTATGCTAATGAGCTTTCTTAATGCCCAAGTGGGCGTACTTTTACTTTCGACCAAGTGGGCGTTGTACAGAGGAGTGCATGACGCTGACCAATCAGCATCATGCACTCCTCTCCATTCATTTACACTGCACTAGCGATATAGATATATCGCTATGTGCAGCCTCATACACACACACTAACATTACTAGTGTCCTGATAATGAATACACATGACCATCCAGCCTGGACGTCATGTGTACTCAGAATCCTGACACTTCTGACTCTTTTTTGTGAGTCCAGCAACGGATACGAAATCTCGCGAGATCTCGGAGCTAAACGAGATTTGGTTTCACTTGCCGGAATCTCACAAAAAAAGATTTAGAAGTGTCAGGATTCTGAGTACACATGACGTCCAGGCTGGATTTCTTGTGTATTCATTATCAGGACATTGCAGTAATGTTAGGGCTTGTGTATGCGGCTGCACATAGCGATATATCTATATCGCTAGTGCAGTGTAAATGAATGGAGAGGAGTGCATGATGCTGATTGGTCAGCGTCATGCACTCCTCTGTACAACGCCCACTTGGTCGAAAGTAAAAGTACGCCCACTTGGGCATTAAGAAAGCTCATTAGCATAAACGTAAATCGCTCCTAACTTAGTGAAAAAAGATCGTTTTTTTTAAATAAAAAGCATTACTGTCACCTACATTACAGCGCCGATCTCCTTATATAGAAGATAGGGCACTTATAATGTGGTGACAGAGTCTCTTTAAGATATTGTATTACGGTCTGTAGCCTTAGGGGGGAATATATGAACCTTTCTACAATAGTTTACTAGCGTAGAAAATTCACAAAATGCGCAAATGTCTAAATTTTTGGGGGTAAAAAATGAGCGGGGCTTAGCAGAAATGGCCAACAATTTGACTTTAATTTACGCCAGTAACTGATGTAAATTATAGCAGAAATCTATATGTATAATGCGGCCCAGATTTATCTCTGGGGGGCGTAACAAGGCAAAGGTTGATGCCAGACCCATACCTCCCCCCAATCAGACTGTATGCCCCCCTAATCAGACACTAAAATACATTTTAAAAATGTACTTTAAATGTACAGCAGGCCGCAGCACGTAGAAAGTACTGATGACAGGCCGCGTTGCAGCTAAAACATGCGACACATTTATTAAGAGTCGTTCGCCTGTTAATAAATGTGTTACATCTTACTCCAGCAAACTGTTTAATAGGACTGGTGTATGAAACGCCAGTATTAAAGGGAATGTGTCGCTAGAATTTTTTTTATTTTTTTTCAGTTAAACAGTTAGTATATAAATGATTACACATTGTTTTAATTTTTTAAATTTTTTCACAAGTCAGGAAATATTATAAATTAGATTCTAATTTATAACATTTCCATGTGCTGGTCACTAGAGGGAGCAATTCCCAAAATTGCAGCATTGGCATGTGGTAAAGCAACCTCATTGCCTTATGCTGCAAATTTGGAGTAGACACACTCGCTCTGCCCCAGCACACACCAGTAAACATACCTACCAACTTTAAAGTATCTAATCTAAGTAATCTCCGCCCACACATACCCGGTTCAGCCCACTCAGTATTATGTTCCCATAGGACCCCCCACACAGTATAATAACAAATAGCTGCCCCCATACAGTTTAATGTCCTCTTAGCTACCCCTAGTACCAGTGCGCACATATAAAGCGCCAGTGCCCATATAGCTAGTGTCACACATAGTGCCCATGTAGATGTTACCCCCTCCCAGGGATTCCACTCCAGGAGGAGCCCCTGCCGTCACTGTCCATATATGGACAGTGACGTAAGGCATTCCCTATAGGAGCAGAATCCCTGTCCAGAGTGTTGGCCACGCTGTGGCCAGGGATTGCACTCCAGGAGGAGCCCTTGATGTAATTGTACATATATGGACAGTGACATCAGGGGTTCCGCCTAGGAGCGGAATCCCCGGCCAGACCATCGGCAATGCAAAGGCAGTGGATTCCGCTCCAGGAGTAGTCCCCGACGTCAATGTTCATATATGGATAGTGAGACAAGGGGCTCCGCAGTTAAAGTAGCGCTGTGCCCGGGAATTCCTCGGCGAGTGGTACTAATACAGAAGCAGGGAGCTGACGATCCCTTACATTAGCATTGGATTTAACTGTATCTGCATCCTGAGGACGCACATACAGTTGACACCAAGATATACCACCGGCCGCTTGGGACAACATAACACCGCCCGGAATCCTGGACTGTCCCGCTGTATCCGGGACGGTTAGGAGGTATGCAGTAATTAGGACCATGCACATGCGCAGATTCCACAATAAATGCTTGTTCATGAGCCTGCAAAGGAGGAGCTGCTCAGTTTGCCATTAGGGTGATTACTGACGGATAAGGCCTCGTTCACATCTGCACTATTGTCTCTCGTAAAATCACGGCCCCCCCGCCTGACGGAAAGCCAATGGAACCCACTAAAGTAAATGGGTTCTGTCGGCAGGTGGCGGTGTCCGTTGTGCGACGGAACCATTGCTTCCGTTATTCCTTTGTTCTGCACCACTGATGGAGCAGAACAACGAAACACACCAACGCTGGTGTGAACAGGGCCTTAGAGAGATAACTGAATACAGCAGCTGGCCATAAACTGAAATACACTGCAGGTACAGAAGACATATGGTAGACCAATTAGAAATGTGATTTATTTTGCAAAATACATACAAGGCAATTAAAAAAAAAAAAACAGTGCAAAGGTGTACATAGGCTTTAAGCAATCAGGTGGCATATTTTCAGATTCTGCTGGACTTCTCCCATATACCGGCGTTTCAGGCATCCTATTGGTCCACAGTGTCCTCAATGCCCACCCCATTTACTTCTTGTTTAGCCACAATGCCCGCACGCCACAGCAAGCTGATAGTGCCCGCCCTAATGGTATATACAGGGGTGATGGAGATTTTATACCGAGATAATGGTGGGCTGGTACATACACGGATAATGGTGGTTATATATGGGGATGATGGCTGGTATATACAGGGATGATGGGAGTCCCTTATATAACCCCATATTCCCTGTATATTACCCCCTAAAGGAGAGATCAGCAGCACATCACAGTCCAAAACTCATGGAAAACTATTTTATGTTTCACCCATCCCACCCATCGCTGGATGTGGGTATACTAGGACACATGACTAATATGATAATATTTTAATATAGAATTGTACATCCTAGTATAATAGCTAAAGAAAATTAGCTTATGAGGTTTAGAGTTAGTTATATGTCGAAATTTTGATCTAAGGTATGCGCACTGTGACGGGCGGTAGTCATGTAAACTGAACGCTTCCATGATTTGAATACGCTGTGATGTGGCACATTGGGTCACGTGAGCGTGTAATACAGGTTACATCAACACTTTCATGACGTATCTTGTGGTTCGCGCTTGGGCATTGGAGATGAAGAAGACTGGAAGTCAACATGGCATTCTGGGCCGGATGAAGAAGAAAAGAGAACATGAACGACTCCAATCTGAGAAGATGTCACCTGTGAGTCACTGAATTTCACTGCATTGTTTTCACTTACACTACCGGCTATTTTTAGCCTTATCTTTCCGGCCATTAGAGCCTTTATGCCTTTAGGACTTTCATAGTCTATTTTTGTACATTGTTAAACTAGATAGGCAGCACTGCATTATATGTGGGTTTGATTACTTCATGCCCACGGTGTACTCTTTTTTCCTGTGGGCTATTTGAGCATGGTCTGGTAATCCTTGGATTGTTGACTCTGTTTGTCCATGGTCTGTTCCATCTGACCCTGTTGTATATATCTCTGTGTATGGTGTATTCTTTTTATTCCATATCATGTTATTGTTGATTATATTTAATAAAGATTTTTTATACTCTTGTATATTATTTAGTATACTATTTCTTTAAGGGCTATGTCCCTTTTTTGTTTGCTTTTAGGTTGTCTACTTACAATAAGGGACCCCAGTATACGCCATTTGTTTGGTGTGAGGTTTGTTTAGGTTGTTATTTTACTGTCTGTAGCCTTAGGGTATGTGCACACGAGAAGTGCCTTTTACGTCTGAAAAGACAGACTGTTTTCAGGAGAAAACAGCTGCCTCATTTCAGACGTAAAAGCTCTTCCTCGCATTATGCGAGGCGTCTTTGACGCTCGTAACTCTTGAGCTGCTCTTCATTGACTTCAATGAAGAATGGCTCAAATTACGTTGCAAAGAAGTGTCCTGCACTTCTTTGCCGAGGCAGTCATTTTACGCGTCGTCGTTTGACAGCTGTCAAACGACAACACGTAAATGACAGGTCGTCTGCACAGTACGTCGGCAAACCAATTCAAATGAATGGGCAGATGTTTGCCGACGTATTGTAGCCCTATTTTCAGACGTAAAACGAGGCATAATACGCCTCGTTTACGTCTGAAAATAGGTCGTGTGAACCCAGCCTAAGACTATGTGTAAAGGGTTTGCCAGACACAGGTTCTGTGTCGACGCCCGGGGTTAATCAGCCTTCATCAGCTCCAAGGTCTGCTAGAGTGACGCGATCTGTTACCACTCAGGCTGGCAGGCTGAGGAGAGGGAGAACTTATCACAGCCTGGCCTGACGGTTCTAGCTCCCGCCCTTGGTCTATGTTTACCCTCACTTGCAGCATGTTCCTTGCCTGTGATTGTCTGGTTTCCTGGCTCTGCGATTCTTGCAATTTACCTTATTGACCGCTGTTACTTATTAACCCTGGCTTGACTGACTATTCTCCTGCTCTGATTTGGTAATTCGTACTCTCCTGGTATTTCTCGGCTCGTTCACCACTGCCTGTTGCTCACGGTGTTTCCGTGGGCAACTGCCCCTACCTCCCCCTTTTTCTTCTGTGTGCCCTTGTCTTGTGTTGTCTGTCTTGCACTTATTGAGCGTAGGGACCGTCGCCCAGTTGTACGCCGTCACTTAGGACGGGCCGTGCAAGTAGGCAGGGACTGAGTTGCGGGTAGATTAGGGCTCACCTGTCCATCTCCCTACCCCGTTTCATAATCACAGGCCCTATAACTTTTCTTACCCTGGTCCTTGACTCTACTATGGACCCCCTTGAGGCCCTGGCTCAGCAAATGCAGGGTCTCTCCCTACAGGTCCAAGACCTGGCTCAGAGGTTCAACCAGCGTGATGCTACCCAGGTAGTGCCCTTCACCTCACCTCTTGAACCCCACCTCAAGTTGCCTGACCGGTTCTCAGGGGACTGGAAGACTTTTTTCTCTTTTCGGGAGAGTTGTAGACTCTATTTCCAATTAAGACCCCACTCCTCAGAGCCAGCGAGTGGATATATAATTAGGTCCCGGCTCCAGGACGGCCCCCAGGAATGGGCCTTCTCCTTGGCTCCTGACACACCTCTGAACTTTCTTCTGTTGACCTTTTTTTTTCTGCTCTCGGGCTCATCTATGACGAGACTGACAAGACTCCCATTGCCGAGAGTCAGCTGGTGACCTTACGTCAGGGTAAGAGACCCATTGAGGAGTACTGTTCTGACTTTAGGAAGTGGTGTGTAGCTTCTCGGTGGAATGACCCTGCCTTGAGGTGCTAGTTTAGATTGGGTCTGTCGAACGCCCTGAAAGACCTGTTAGTTAGCTATCCCACTTCAGACTCTCTAGATCAGGCTATGGCTTTAGCGGTACATATTCACCGACGTCTCAGGGAACGACGACTTGAACGTTCTGGTGTCTTCACTTCTGGCTCCCCTATGATGGCTCCAGAGGTTCCGTTGCTTCGTTCTTCCATGGAGAACTCGGATGAACAGATGCAACTCGGGGTCTCCGTGTCTCCCCAACAACGTAGAGATATCCGCAGGAAGAATGGTCTCTGCTTCTACTGTGGGGATGACAAGCATCTATTGAACTCCTGTCCCAGGAGCAAAAATAAGCAACCGGAAAACTTCCGCGCCTAAGTGACCATCGGGGATGTCGCTTGGGCGCACAGGTATTTCCCGCAAACATGAAGCCTAATAAAATCTTGCTTCCCTTTCAGGTCTCCTTTGATTGAATTTCTGCCACCGGCAGTGCCTTTGTGGATTCAGGGTTTGCTACTAATATTATGTATGTGGAATTTGCTATGTCTCTAGCTATGCCATTAATTGATTTGCCTAAACCTGTCCCGGTAGTGGGTACTGATTCCACTCCACTTGCTAATGGTTATTTTATGCAGCATACCCCTGTTTTTTAACTCATTGTTGGCTCCATTCATTTGGAGCAGTGTTCTGTGTTAGGCTGGGTTCACACGACCTATTTTCAGACGTAAACGAGGCGTATTATGCCTCGTTTTACGTCTGAAAATACGGCTCCAATACGTCGGCAAACATCTGCCCATTCATTTGAATGGGTTTGCCGACGTACTGTGCAGACGACCTGTCATTTACGTGTCGTCGTTTGACAGCTGTCAAACGACGACGCGTAAAAATACAGCCTCTTTAAAAGAAGTGCAGGACACTTCTTTGGACGTTTTTGGAGCTGTTTTCTCATAAAGTCCAATGAAAACAGCTCCAAAAACGGACGTAAAAAACGCCGCGAAAAACGCCGCGAAAAATGCGAGTTGGTCAAAAAACGTCTGAAAAGCAGGGTCTGTTTTCCCTTGAAAACAGCTCTGGATTTTCAGACGTTTTTGGTCACTACGTGTGCACATACCCTTAGTGATGCAGGGGTTATCGTCCGATTTGATTTTAGGCCTTCCTTGGTTGCAGACGCATAATCCCACTTTTAACTGGAATACTGGTGATCTTACTAAATGGGGTAATGAATGCATGACGTCATGTTTTTCTATTAATTTGGTTTCTCTCGTTGAGGAGGTGAACACTCTACCTGAGTTTATTCAGGACTTCGCTGATGTCTTTTCTAAAAGGGCCTCCGAAGAGTTACCTCCTCATAGAGAGTACGATTGCGCAATCGATTTGGTACCAGGAGCTAAGCTCCCTAAAGGTAGGATATTAAATCTCTCTTGTCCTGAACGTGAAGCCATGAGAGAATATATTCAGGAAAACCTGGCCAAGGGTTACATTCGCCCCTCTACTTCTCCTGTAGGTGCTGGCTTCTTCTTCGTGGGGAAGAAGGATGGTGGTCTGAGGCCGTGCATTGATTACCGAAATTTAAATAAGATCACTGTAAGGAACCAATATCCCTTTCCTTTGATTCCTGATCTCTTCAATTAGGTTCAGGGAGCCCAATGGTTCTCTAAGTTCGATCTTCGGGGGGCTTATAATAACCTTATCCGGATGAGAGAGGGGGATGAGTGGAAAACTGCGTTTAATACACCCGAAGGTCATTTCGAATATCTCGTCATGCCCTTTGGGATGTGTAATGCTCCCGCAGTCTTACAGAATTTCAAAAATGAGATTTTAGGAAACAATCTGGGGGTATTTGTTGTAGTGTACCTCGATGATATACTTGTGTTTTCTAAGGACTGGTCCTCCCACATTGAGCATGTCAGGAAGGTGCTCCAGGCCCTTCGGAAAAACAAACTCTTTGCAAAAACCGAAAAATGTGTGTTTGGGATGCAGGAGATACCATTTTTGGGTCAAATCCTCACTCCTAACGAATTCCGCATGGACCCTGCCAAGATTCAGGCCGTGGCAGAATGGGTCCGCCCTGCCTCCGTGAAGCCCTTACAGTGTTTCCTGGGGTTTGCTAATTATTACAGGAGATTTATTGCTAACTTATTGGTCATCGCTAAGCCTCTTACGGACCTCACTCGTAAAGGTGCTGGTCTCCTCCACTGGCCTCCGGAGGCGGTCCAGGCTTTTGAGGTCCTTAAGAGGTGCTTTGTCTCTGTCCCAGTGCTTATTCAGCCTAACCAAATGGAGCCATTTATCGTGGAGGTTGACGCCTCCGAGGTGGGAGTGGGTTCTGTCTTGTCCCAGGGTGCTAGGTCTCTCACCCATCTCCGTCCCTGTGCCTACTTCTCCAGGAAGTTCTCCTCCACTGAGAGAAACTATGACGTTGGCAAACGCAAACTCTTAGTGTAATATCGGGGTAGGGAGATAGACAGGTGAGCCCTAATCTACCCGCAACTCAGTCCATGCCTACTTGCACGGACCATCCTAGGCGATGGCGTACAACTGGGCGACGGTCCCTACTCTCAATATGTGCACGACAGACAAACAGACAAGGGTACACAGAAGCTAAGGGAAATGGGGCAGTTGCCCACGGCAACACCGTGAGCAACAAGAGTAGTGAACGAGTCGAGTCAAACCAGGAGTGTACGTGGTGCCAAACGCAGAGCAGGAGAGTAGTCAGTAAAGCCAGCGTCAATATGAAGCAGAGGTGAATAGGAAAAGCAGGAACAGCAACGCCAGGAAGCAAGAGAATCACAGGCAAAGGACAAGCAGCAAATTAAGGTATAAGTAGACAAAGGGCGTGAGCTAGGACCGTCTGGTCAGGCTGTGATAGGTTCTCCCACTCCTCAGTCTACCAGCCTGAGTGGTAGCATAACGAGTAACTCTAGCAGACCTAGGCACAGATGCAGGCTAATTAACCATGGGCGTTGACACAGACGCTGTGTCTGGCAAATCCTTTACACTTAGCCATTAAATGGGCATTTGAAGAGTGGTGCCACTTCCTGGAGGGGGCTAGGCACCAGGTAACGGTCCTTACTGATGGGCATTCTTTTTTACGAGATTCAACTTTGTGGTTACCTATAGGGCTGGGTCAAAAAATATTAAAGCTGATGCTCTGTCGCGTAGCTTCATAGTCAGCCCTCCTTCTGAGGAGGATCCCAATTGTATTTTACCCCGCGGTATAATCATATCCTCTGTGGATTCAGACTTACTCTCCGAAATTGCTGCTGATCAAGCTTCTGCTCCCGAGAACCTTCCTGAGAACAAGCTATTTGTTCCCCTGCAATTCCGGCTAAGGTTGCTCAGGGAGAATCATGACTCCGCACTATCTCTCTATCCAGGCATCCTGGGTACCAAGCACCTAATTTCTAGAACCTATTGGTGGCCTGGATTGCTTAAAGACGTTAAGGCCTACGTCACCGCTTGTGAAATTTGTGCAAGGTCCAAGACTCCCAGGTCCCGACCTGCGGGCTTACTATGTTCTTTGCCCATTCCCCAGAGAACTTGGACCCATATCTCCATGGATTTTATCATCGATCTGCCTCCGTCCCAAGGCAAGTCGGTGGTGTGGGTTGTAGTAGACCGCTTCAGTAAGATGTGCCACTTTGTGCCCCTCAAGAAACTACCCAATGCCAAGACGTTAGCTACCTTGTTTGTCAAACACATCCTGCGACTCCATGGGGTTCCGGTCAATATTGTTTCTGACAGAAGGGTACAATTTGTTTCATTGTTTTGGAGAGCTTTCTGTAAGAAGCTGGAGATTGATCTATCCTTCTCCTCGGCCTTCCATCCTGAAACTAATGGCCAAACTGAGAGGACTAATCAGTCTCTAGAACAATATTTAAGGTGTTTTAGCTCTGACTGTCAATAAAATTGGGTCTCCTTCATTCCCCTCGCCAAATTTTCCCTTAACAACCGGGTCAGTAACTCTTCGGGGGTTTCCCCCTTCTTCTGTAATTTTGGGTTTAATCCACGGTTCTCCTCCGTTTCACCTGGTGGTTCCAACAATCCCGAGGTAGATGTCGTACATCGGGAACTGTGCACAGTCTGGGCCCAGGTTCAGAAGAACCTTGAGGCGTCCCAGAGCATCCAAAAGACTCAGGCAGATAAAAGACATTCAACTAACCCTCTGTTTGTGGTCGGGGATCTGGTGTGGCTGTCTTCTAACAATTTTCAGATACACAACGTGTTCAATGCCTCCCTCTTGAAAAGCTGCTCCCCGTCCTTGGCTTCATCGAGGAAACCTCCGGTCCCTGTTCTCACTCCGGATGGGGTAGAATTCGAGGTAGCCAAGATTGTGGACAGCAGGATGGTCCAAGGCTCCCTCCAGTACCTGGTCCATTGGAGAGGATATGGCCTGAGGAGAGGACTTGGGTACCCGCCCGGGATGTTCACGCCGGTATATTGCTCAGGAAGTTCCATCTTCGGTTCCCCAACAAGCCAGGCCCACGTAGGAAGGGTCCAGTGGCCCCTCATAAAAGGGGGGGGTACTGTAAAGGGTTTGCCAGACACAGGTTCTGTGTCGACGCCCGGGGTTAATCAGCCTTCATGAGCTCCAAGGTCTGCTAGAGTGACGCGATCTGTTACCACTCAGACTGGCAGGCTGAGGAGAGAGAGAACCTATCACAGCCTGGCCTGACGGTTCTAGCTCCCGCCCTTGGTCAATTTTTAACCCTCACTTGCAGCATGTTCCTTGCCTGTGATTGTCTGGTTTCCTGGCTCTGCGATTCTTGCTATTTACCTTATTGACCGTTGTTACTCTTTGACCCTGGCTTGACTGACTATTCTCCTGCTCTGATTTGCTACTTCGTACTCTCCTGGTTTGTCTCAGCTCGTTCACCACTGCCTGTTGCTCACGGTGTTTCCGTGGGCAAGTGCCCCTACCTCCCCCTTTTTCTTCTGTGTGCCCTTGTCTTGTGTTGTCTGTCTTGCACTTATTGAGAGTAGGTACCGTCGCCCAGTTGTACGCCGTCACTTAGGACGGGCCTTGCAAGTAGTCAGGGACTGAGTTTCGGGTAGATTAGGGCTCACCTGTCCGTCTCCCTACCCCGTTTCATTACACTATGGCACCTGATAGCTCTGCTACTTTATAGGAGACAGCGGCTCAGCAGACAGTATCACATATAATATGCTTAGATACAACGGCTTAGCAGACAGTATCACACATGCTAGGCCCAATTAGAAGGTTAATTGTGAAAAAATTTCTTATGGTGTTTTTCGATAAAGGTCACTTGAACTGGTAGAATTTAAAGAGATAACCGATGAATGGCGCTGTTTATGTGGAATTTACCCTGCGGCCTAATGTACCATATAATGTATTAAACATTTTTTTTTTAAAAACCTACAGTTTGTGGGGTGAATTGAAAAAAAACCTGTAATTCCGCCATTTCTGTTTTGATTTTACAGTGATCATCAGGCGGCATGAATTGCATGATAACTTGATTCTGCGGGTCGTTACGATTATGGCGATACCAAATTTATATAGTTTTATTTTTTACAAAATAATTTGTTTTTGTGACGCTGCATTTGAAGATGAACTGCATAGTTTTTCAATGCAACACCACTTCATAGGGCGGGAAGGGGTTAAAACCCACTCTCTGAAGCCCCCCTTCAAGATACATTTCAACTAATCTGGTCCCCATGGCAGAAATATGTCTTTCCATCTGGCACCTCCAGCAGACTTCTTTCAGTCTAATTTTATTTATTTTACCTCAGAGTTCCTCTTTTTACCTTTTTTTAATTTATGTTCTCCCCCCTTTTTTTGAACTATTTCTAACAGGGGCTGTGCAGGATTAGAAAAATATGGCTGCTTTCTTCCAAAAACAGCACCACACTTATCCACAGGTTGTATCTGGTATTGCAGGTTTGCTCCATTGAAGTGAATGGTAATGAGCTGTAGTACCACACACAACCTATGGACAGGTGTGGTGCTGGTTTTTGGAGAAAGCAGACAAGTTATCTTATCCTGGACAACCCTTTGTCATGGATTGCTCTTGTGCGGAGATGCTCTCTGCAATATCCCTTTTCCTTTATGGCCGCTGATATGTTCTATTCAGCTTTATGACCTCTGTGGTAAGTACAGTCAGTCATTAAAGGGTTAACACTTCAGACCATTGTGGGTGACGTCACAATGAATGAGGCGGCCTTGTTAATAAACTCCTGTAGTAATGATGATGAATGCGCTGATGTCATAAACACAAATGTTTATGACATAAAGTAGATTCCACATTAGAAGGTTTTACTGCCACATTCAGCGCCATATTGGATGGGACTGAGGACCTTGAGCTTGACTTCCCCACCAATACCGACCTGATGTAATTTGGAGGTTCTAGCAGGGTAACCCTTCACCCAAGAGCACTTCTTCATCACAGTGATGCCATCCTCTTCATACGGGTTGTCTGTAATAGAGGGGGGTTTCCAGCAGGAGATCCCCCTCTATTACCCGGAGCGGAGACAGGTGCTACAAGGAGGCATCTGGAGGACCCGTCTCATCCGTGGATCGCTTATTCATTTTAATGGGTGCCCAGGAAGAGAGACATCCATCTAGCCAACCTGATCAGCCGATTTATGTGTTTTATGTTGTTCGTTCATTGTATTGTCTTTCCTTAAAAATCTGAGAAAATGTAAAAATTCTGTTACAAATTATATTTTGGCACCTTCTAAGCCCAGAGGAAGGGCAATCCTCCAGCCATGGTTTCCCTAGAGGTTTCCCCACAGGGGGTTTTTCCTTTCCTGCGTGCTGGAGGGTGACTCTTCGTGAGTCGGAGGTTTGCTATTTTGGGTTTGGTCATATAATATAATAAAAGTTTTGACCATTTAACACCCAATTATAATGTTTTGTGTCTTTATTTTGCATTCTTTGGTTTGGTGATTGGGATTCTGGGTCTATCACATATCACAAAATCATAAGGCCGGACATCTACTTCCCACACTGACATAGAATGGAGACAACAAGCGTTGCAGCACAATTAAGTGTACACATCCTTACTAGAGATGAGCGAACTTATGAAAAGTTCGGTTCGGCTGGTTCGCCGAATTTCACGAAAAAGTTCGATTCGGACCGAACTAGTTCTGACCGAACCTGTAATTTCCGTGCGCCAAGCATGGTACTGTCCAGGGTGCTGAAAGAGTTAATGGGCTGCACTAACTCTTTCAGCAACCTTGACAGTACCATGCTCGGGGCGCGGAAAATACAATTTTAGGGGGGATTCACACGAGCGTGATTTGGCAGCGTGTAGACTGCGTTGTTTTCACGCGGCACGCAATTCCCTATAGAAGTCTATGGGGCAGTACACACAGTCCGTGTATTTTGCGCAGCGTTTGTTCGCTGCGCAAAATACGCGACAGGTTCAATAACTCTGCGTATTTCACGCATCACGCACCCATTGAAGTCAATGGGTGCGTGAAAACCAGGCAGGTCGCACGGAAGCTCTTCCGTGCGAACTGCGTGTTTGCGCAACAGCTGTCAAAAGGATGAATGTAAACAGAAAAGCACCACGTGCTTTTCTGTTTCCGAACATCCAAACGGAGTGTCTTTGCGATTAGCGAACCCCGACAACCGAAGCTAACTTCACCGGGTTCGGCCAAACTCGTTTTGGCCGAACCCGGCAAAAAAATTTCCGGTCCGCGACGCCGGAAGACATTCACTGTGCATGGTGCTGAAAGAGTTAAACTGTTTCAGCACCATGGACAGTGACTTGCGATCCCAAAATACATGAACCTGTAAAAAAAACCGAAGTTCTAACTTACCGATTACTCCTGTCTCCTTCCTGCAGTCCGACCTCCCGGGATGACACTTCAGTTCAAGTGACAGCTCCAGCCAATCACAGGCCTAGCACAGGCTGCAGCCAATCACAGGCTGCAGCGGTCACTTGGACTGCCGCGTCATCCAGGGAGGTGGGGCCCGATGTCAAGAGAGGCGCGTCACCAAGGACGCGTCACCAAGGATGCGTCACCAAGGCAACGGCCGGGAAGTTCTCAGGTTTTTCGCTGTTGTGTTCGGCATTCACTGTCGAGGGTGCTGAAAGAGTTAGCTCTTTCAGCACCTTGGACAGTGACGGGCGTCGACAAGCCTCATCTCTATGATGCCGGCTGCGCGAAAATCACGCAGCCGCGCATCAGACACGCATGACACACGCAGCTGTCAAATGTTTTTTGCGCTCGCAAAACGCTGCGTTGTTTGCGCGCGCAAAAACGCAACGCTCGTGTGAATCTGCCCTTATTGTAATAAAAAAAATTAAAAATACGTTCATACTTACATTCCTCCTGTCCGGCCTCCAGCGATGACGTTTCATCCATGTCGCCGCTGCAGCCAATCACAGGCTGTAGTGGCGGTCACGCACGTCATGTGACCGCCTCTGCAGCCAATCACAGGCTGCTGCGGCCTCTGCAGCCAATCACTGGCTGCCGCGGCCACTGCAGCCAATCACAGGCTGCCGCGGCCTCTACAGCCAATCACTGCCTGCCGCGGCCGCTGCAGCCAATCACAGGCTGCCGCGGACTCTGCAGCCGATCACAGGCTGCCGCGGCCTCTGCAGCCGATCACAGGCTGCCGCGTCAGGAAAGAAGGTCGGACTAGAGGAAGAAGAGGGACTCGTCACCAAGACAACGACCGGGTACGTATGAAATGCTTTTTATTTTCTTTTTAATCAGCAGCCTCTTTTCTCTATCAGTGATTGATAGAGACAAGTGGCTGCCGATTAGTATAATATTTTTGTAATGTTTTTTCTGCCCGCCCGGGTTCGGTCAAAACGTGTTCGGCCAAACCCGGTGAAGTTCGGATTCCCTGCGAACCGAACTTTTCGCGATGTTCGGACCGAAACCGGGTTCGGTTGTCCCGGTTCGCTCATCTCTAATCCTTACATTAAGATATTGTATTACGGTCTGTAGCCTTTGGGGGAATATATTAACCTTTCTACAATAGTTTACTAGCGTAGAAAATTCACAAAGACACATACCCAAACACACACACTGTTTCTTTTAAATGCTGCTGGGGAACCCGCTCGATCCACTATATAAGGCTGTTCTATAGTGCAGCATTTATAAGAAACAGGATCCTGACCTGTCCATAGAGTTTAAGGCAGCACAGAGTATTTCAGGAGATGAGCGTGCAGATTCAGTGCTGCTGTGAACTCTGCTCTTACCATTACGTAGCTTTCAGTCTGTTACCTCTCCTCCACTCCTGTCCTCAAGAACAACTTCACATGATTGGCAAGTCACCACGTAATGGTAAGAGCAGAGTTCACAGCAGCACAGAGTATTTCAGGAGATGAGCGTGCGGATCATGTGCGGAGTGGTGACTTGCCAATCTTGTGAAGGTGTTATTGAGGACAGGAGTGGAGGAGAGGTAACAGACTGAGCTACGTAATGGTAAGAGCAGAGTTCACAGCAGCACAGAATCTGCACGCTCCTCTCCTGAAATATTCTGTGCTGCTGTGAACTCTGCTCTTACCATTACGTAGCTCTCAGTCTGTTACCTCTCCTCCACTCCTGTCCTCAATAACACCTTCACATGATTGGCAAGTCACCACCGCGCACAAGATCCGCACGCTCATCTCCTGAAATATTCTGTGCTGCTGTGAACTCTGCTCTTACCGTTACGTGGTGACTTGCCAATCATGAAGGTGTTATTGAGGACAGTAGTGGAGGAGAGGTAACAGACTGAGAGCTACGTAATGGTAAGAGCAGAGTTCACAGCAGCACTGAATCTGCACGCTCATCTCCTGAAATACTCTGTGCTGCCTTAAACTCTGTGGACAGGTCAGGATCCTGTTTCTTTTAAATGCTGTACTGTAGTGCAGCCTTATATAGTGGATCGAGCGGGTTCCCTAGCAGCATTTAAAAGAAACAGGATCCTGACCTGTCCACAGAGTTTAAGGCAGCACAGAGTATTTCAGGAGATGAGCACGGCCGGCCACAAGCAGCCGGTCGTTTTTCCAAGCCGTGCTCCCATTATGCACACGACCGAAAAAACACCCGTTATTGCGGGTCGTAATTACGACCCGCAATAACGGGCTCACAGACTTCTGTTACCCACGGGTACCTTCCCGTTTTCTCACGGGAAGGTGCCCGTGCCGTTAAAAAAATAGAACATGTTCTATTTTCGGGCGTAATTCGGGGCAAAAACGCCCGAATTACGTCCGTAATTAGTGCGTGTGAACACAGGGTATGTTCACACGCACTAATTACGGACATAATTCGGGCGTTTTTGCCCCGAATTACGTCCGAAAATAGCGCCTCGATAGCGCTGACAAACATCTGCCCATTGAAAGCAATGGGCAGACGTTTGTCTGTTCACACGAGGCGTATATTTACGCCCCGCGTCAAAGAAGTGACCTGTCACTTCTTTGGCCGTAATTGGAGCCGTTATTCATTGACTCCAATGAATAGCAGCGCCAATTACGTCCGTAATGGACGCGGCGTTCAAGCGCCTGCACATGCCGCAACGGCTGAAATTACGGGGATGTTTACAGGCGGAAACATCCCCGTAATTTCAGCCGTAACGGACGCTGTCGTGTGAAAATACCCTTATAATAACAGCACGGCTCGCAAAAGCGGCCGGCTGCCCGTGGCCGGCCGTGCTCGTAATTACGAGTCGTAATTACGAGCACGGCCCGTAAAATAAAAAAATAGAACATGTTCTATCTTTTTAACGGCACGGGCACCTTCCCGGGAAAGTACCCGTGGCTAACAGAAGTCTATGGGCCCGCTATTTCGGGTCGTAATTACGACCCGTAATAACGGGTGTTTTTACGGTCGTGTGCATGAGGCCCCGTAATGACGGGTGGCTACATGTGTGCAACCGTCATTACGGCAGCGTTGCTAGGCGACGTCAGTAAATAGTCACTCTGCAGGGTGCTGAAAGAGTTAACTGATCTTCAGTAACTGTTTCAGCACCCTGGACAGTGACTACCGATCACAATATAGAGTACCTGTAAAAAAAAAAAGACGTTCATACTTACCGGGAACTCCCTGCTTCCTCCAGTCCGGTCTCCTGGCCGTTGCCTTGGTGACGCGTCCCTCGCGACATCCGGCCCGACATTCCTTGATGACGATGCAGCCCATGTGAGCGGCGCTGCAGCCAATCACGGGCTGCAGAGGCCTCTGCAGCCAATCACAGGCTGCCGCGTCAGAAAAGAAGGTCGGACTGGAGGAAGAAGAGGGACTCGTCCGCAAGACAACGACCAGGTACGTATGAAATGCTTTTTATTTTATTTTTAATCAGCAGCCTCTTTTCTCTATCAGTGATTGATAGAGATAAGTGGCTGCCGATTTGTATAATATTTTTGACCGGGTTCGGTCAAAACGGGTTCGGCCGAACCCGGTGAAGTTCGGATTCGCTGCGAACCGAACTTTTCCGGAAGTTCGGACCGAAACCGGGTTCGGTTGTCCCGGTTCGCTCATCTCTACTAAACACCTCAAAAAACGTCTTCAACTTCAAAAACGTCTGTAAATCAAAGGCTGTGTTCTCTGAAAACAGCTCTGTAATTTTCAGCCATTTTTTACTTTGCGTGTGAACCCTAAGGCTGGGTTCACACGACCATGTTACATCCGTAATGGACAGAACGTATTTTGACCGCAAGTCCCGGACCGAACACAGTGCAGAGAGCCGGGCTCCTAGCATCATAGTTATGTACGATGCTAGGAGTCCCTGCCTCGCTGCAGGACAACTGTCCCGTACTGTAATCATGTTTTCAGTACGGGACAGTAGTTCCACTTAGAGGCAGGGACTCCTAGCGTCGTACATAACTATGATGCTAGGAGCCCGACTCCCTGCAGTGTGTTCGGTCCGGGACTTGCGGCCGAAATACGTTCCGTCCATTACGGATGTTATGTGCTTGTGTGAATCCAGCCTAAGACTATGTGTAAAGGGTTTGCCAGACACAGGTTCTGTGTCGACGCCCGGGGTTAATCAGCCTTCATCAGCTCCAAGGTCTGCTAGAGTGACGCAATCTGTTACCACTCAGGCTGGCAGGCTGAGGAGAGCCTCTTACGGACCTCACTCGTAAAGGTGCTGATCTCCTCCACTGGCCTCCGGAGGCGGTCCAGCCTTTTGAGGTCCTTAAGAGGTGCTTTGTCTCTGTCCCAGTGCTGATTCAGCCTAACCAAGCAGTGGGTGCTGTCTTGGCCCAGGGTACTAGGTCTCTCTCTCATCTCCGTCCCTGTGCCTACTTCTCCAGGAAGTTCTCCTCCACTGAGAGAAACTATGACGTTGGCAACCGCAAACTCTTAGCCATTAAATGGGCATTTGAAGAGTGATGTCACTTCCTGGAGGGGGCTAGGCACCAGGTAACAGTCCTTACTGACCACAAGAATCTGGTTTTCCTAGAATCTGCCCGGAGGCTAAACCCGAGACAAGCTCGATGAGCGTTGTTATTTACGAGATTCAACTTTGTGGTTACCTATAGGGCTGGGTCAAAAAATATTAAAGCTGATGCTCTGTCGCGTAGCTTCATGGCCAGCCCTCCTCCTGAGGAGGATCCCGTTTGTATTTTGCCCCCAGGTATAATCATATCCTCTGTGGATTCAGACTTACTCTCCGAAATTGCTGCTGATCAAGCTTCTGCTCCCGAGAACCTTCCTGAGAACAAGCTATTTGTTCCCCTGCAATTCCGGCTAAGGTTGCTCAGGGAGAATCATGACTCCGCACTATCTGGCCATCCAGGCATCCTGGGTACCAAGCACCTCATTTCTAGAACCTATTGGTGGCCTGGGTTGCTTAAAGACATTAAGGCCTACGTCGCCGCTTGTGAAATTTGTGCTAGGTCCAAGACTCCCAGGTCCCGACCTGTGGGCTTACTTTGTTCTTTGCCCATTCCCCAGAGACCTTGGACCCATATCCAGGGCCGCCATGAGGAATTTCAGGGCCCCATACAGCAAAATTTTCTGGGCCCCCCTACCGTGGCACCGCCTGTTAACGGTACTCAGTCCAGCACTATATCATGCTACCAAGTGCCGCCATCAGGGGGGGTATTAGGGGTACTGATGTGAGGGGACCGGCCAAACTTAATTGAAAGGGGAGCCCGGCAACTGCCGCGACTTGCCTTTAGTAGAAAAAAAACAGGCCCCTGAATGTCGTGAGCTGCGGGCCCCCCCACTCGTCATGGGGGCCGTCAAACACCGCCCGCGCGACCGATCGCGCGCACCCGCAAACTCCCGCGCGTGCGCACTCGCGAGCGTCGGCGAGCGCGCACCCGCGACCGCATGCAAACGCACGCACCCGCGACCGCCCGCACACGCACCCGCGACCGCCTGTAACCGCGCACCGAATTTTGAGGCAGATTTTGACCTCTCCACACTACCTTGCCACGTTTTTTGCCTGCGGCAATTGAGGACAGCAGACAAAAAACGCACCGAAAAATGCATTTTCTGCCTCCCATTGATTTCGATGGGAGGTCAGGGGCGGAACAGCGGCAAGAAAGGATGTGCTGCTTTTTCTTTTTTCCGCGACTGGTTCCCATTGAATTCAGATTAAATCAATGGGAGGCGGTTTTGGAAGTTGTTTGGTGCTGATTCTGACGCAGTGTCCGAGTCAATATCAAGGCCCAAAAACTCTGTGAACTGGGCCTTATTGTTAGGGCTTATTCAGACGAACGTGTAATACATCCGTGCAACGCGCGTGATTTTCACGCGCCTCGCACGGACCTATGTTACTCTATGGGGCCGTGCAGACTGTCAGTGATTTTCACGCAGCGTGTGTCCGTGTGTCCTCTGCGTAAAACTCACGACATGTGCTATATTTGTGCATTTTTCGCGCATCACGCACCCATTGAAGTCAATGGGTCCGTGAGAATCACGCCCAGCACTTCCGCAGCAGTATAAACTATGAATGAAAACAGAAAAGCACCACGTGCTTTTCTGTTTACAAACATACAAATAGAGTGTCATAATGATGGCGGCTGCGCGAAAATCACGCAGTCACGCATCATACGCTGCTGACACACGGAGCTGTTATGGACCTTTTGCATGCGCAAAACGCCACTTTTTTGCGCGTGCAAAAAGCACACGCTTGTGTAAATCCGGCCTTAGGGTAGGAACACACTAGACATGAACACTGCGGATTTTATGCAACACATTTTATTGTGGAAAATCCGCAGCGTATTACAGTCGCAGCCGAGTGGATGAGATTTGAACAAATCTCATCCACACGCTGCAAAAAAAATTGACCTGCAGTGTGGCTTTTTAAGCTGCAGCATGTCCATTTATTCTGTGTAATCGCTGCTCCTCTGTTGCGGAAATGCTGCGGTTCTGCCGCAAAAATCACAAATGAGAAAAAAAAAAAAGGCACTTTTTTTAATTTATAAAAAAGTTTAGACTTACCCCGGCCGTAGTTTAGGTGACGCATCTCTCTCTTCTGAACGTAGCGCCGCCTCCTGGGATGACGCTGTAGACCATGTGACCGCTGCAGCAGTCACATGGGATGAAACGTCATGACAGGAGGCCGGGCTGCGCTAAGAATAGAGGATCGCGTCACCTAAATCTCATCCACTCGGCTGCGACTGTAATACGATGCGGATTTTCCACAATAAAATGTGTTGCATAAAATCCGCAGTGTTCATGCCGTTCCTGCGTTTTTTGTCTGATGTCCTCAATCGCGGCAGGCAAAAAACGCATTAAAAAACGTGGCAAGATAGTGTGGGCAGGTCAAAATCTGCCTCAAAATTCTTTAAGGAATTTTGAGGCAGATTTATTCGGCCTGCAAAATACTCTGTGTGAACAGGGCCATACATGATCAGCACTTTGAGACACTTTACTCACTGCCAGAAGAGCTGCTGGCTCCCACTCCAGTCCTCGTCAGGCGATGTCTCCGGTCCAGATGTCCAGTCCTTCACCTCCAGGCTCCAGAAAATGGCGAGGATCGTAGAACTCCTTCCGCCGCGCAACAACTGGACTCCTCACCCTCTCCTTACGCAGCTACGCTCTGGAGGAGGAGGTAGAGGAGGAGGCGGTGGAGGAGGCGGCGGCGGAGGCAGAGGAGGTGGAGGAGGCGGAGGCGGAGGAGGAGGCAGGCTTGCAGGTAACTAGTCTGTGCGCCGCTCTCCCTGTGTGGCTGTCCTTCCCAGTAGTTCGGCGATGTTCTTGTTGTGCGGGCGCACAGCTTCCCTCTTGCCGGCGGGCACGAGCGGGTTGCGTGCCAGCACAACCGGTCGTTCGCGCGGGGGCGCGCGCCTGCGGTCCTTCGTGTGCGCATGCTTGTGCGGTCGAGCGCGCGTGCGCAAGCGGGCGGTGTTTCACGGCGGTATTTGACGAGAGGGGGGCCCGCAGCTCACGACATTGTTTTGGTGAAAAGAACAGGCCCCATTGCAGGGGCCTGTTTTTTTCTACCAAAGGCAAGTCGCGGCAGTTGCCATGCCCCCCTTTCAACTACGTTTGGCCGGGCCCCCTACAGTAGTACCCCTAATACCCCCCTGATGGCGGCCCTGCCCATATCTCCATGGATTTTATCATCGATCTGCCTCCGTCCCAAGGCAAGTCGGTGGTGTGAGTTATAGTAGAACGCTTCAGTAAGATGTGCCACTTTGTACCCCTCAAGAAACTACCCAATGCCAAGACGTTAGCTACCTTGTTTGTCAAACACATCCTGCGTCTCCATAGGGTTCCGGTCAATATTGTTTCTGACAGGGGGGTACAATTTGTTTCATTGTTTTGGAGAGCTTTCTGTAAGAAGCTGGAGATTGATCTGTCCTTTTCCTCGGCCTTCCATCCTGAAACTAATGGCCAAACTGAGAGGACTAATCAGTCTCTAGAACAATACTTAAGGTGTTTTTATCTCAGACTGTCAAGATGATTGGGTCTCCTTCATTCCCCTCACCGAGTTTTCCCTTAATAACCCGGTCAGTAACTCTTCGGGGGTTTCCCCCTTCTTCTGTAATTTTGTGTTTAATCCACGGTTGTCCTCCGTTTCACCTGGTGGTTCCAACAATCCCAAGGTAGATGTCGTTCATCGGGAACTGTGCACAGTCTGGGCCCATGTTCAGAAGAACCTTGAGGCGTCCCAGAGCATCCAAAAGACTCAGGCAGATAAAAGACGTTCAACTAACCCTCTGTTTGTGGTCGGGAATCTGGTGTGGCTGTCTTCTAAAAATTTGCGCCTTAAAGTTCCGTCCAAGAAGTCTGCTCCCCGGTAAATAGGGCCGTACAAAATCATTGAGGTCCTCAACCCTGTCTCCTTCCGGCTGGAGTTACCCCCGTCTTTTCAGATACACGTGTTCCATGCCTCCCTTTTGAAAAGTTGCTCCCCATCATTGGCTACATCGAGGAA
Source organism: Rhinoderma darwinii (assembly GCF_050947455.1). Taxonomy (NCBI): domain Eukaryota; kingdom Metazoa; phylum Chordata; class Amphibia; order Anura; family Rhinodermatidae; genus Rhinoderma; species Rhinoderma darwinii. The sequence continues at coordinate 3,535,099 of NW_027461962.1, forward strand.
ACCTCCGGTCCCTGTTCACACTCCGGATGGGGTAGAATTCGAGGTAGCCAAGATTGTGGACAGCAGGATGGTCCAAGGCTCCCTCCAGCACCTGGTCCATTGGAGAGGATACAGGCCTGAGGAGAGGACTTGGGTACCCGCCCGGGATGTTCACGCCGGTATATTGCTCAGGAAGTTCCATCTTCGTTTACCCAACAAGCCAGGCCCACCTAAGAAGGGTCCAGTTGCCCCTCATAAAAGGGGGTGTACTGTAAAGGGTTTGCCAGACACAGGTTCTATGTCGACGCCCGGGGTTAATCAACCTTCATCAGCTCCAAGGTCTGCTAGAGTGACGCGATCTGTTACCACTCAGATTGGCAGGCTGAGGAGAGGGAGAACCTATCACAGCCTGGCCTGACGGTTCTAGCTCCCGCCCTTGGTCTATTTTTACCCTCACTTGCAGCATGTTCCTTGCCTGTGATTGTCTTGTTACCTGGCTCGGCGATTCTTGCAATTTACCTTATTGACCGCTGTTACTTATTAACCCTGGCTTGACTGACTATTCTCCTGCTCTGATTTGCTACTTCGTACTCTCCTGGTTTGTCTCGTCTCGTTCACCACTGCCTGTTGCTCACTGTGTTTCCATGGGCAACTGCCCCTATCTCCCCCTTTTTCTTCTGTGTGCGCTTGTCTTGTGTTGTCTGTCTTGCACTTATTGAGTGTAGGGACCGTCGCCCAGTTGTACGCCGTCACTTAGGACGGGCCGTGCAAGTAGGCAGGGACTGAGTTTCGGGTAGATTAAGGCTCACCTGTCCGTCTCCCTACCCCGTTTCATTACACTATGACACCTGATAGCTCTGCTACTTGATAGGAGACAGCGGCTCAGCAGACAGTATCACATATAATATGCTTAGATACAACGGCTTAGCAGACAGTATCACACATGCTAGGCCCAATTAGAAGGTTAATTGTGAAAACATTTCTTATGGTGTTTTTCGATAAAAGTCACTTGAACTGGTATCATTTAAACAGTTAACTGATGAATGGCGCTGTTTACATGGAATTTACCCTGCGGCCTAATGTACCATATAATGTATTACATTTTTTTTTAAAAAACCTACATTTTGTGGGGTGAATTGAAAAAAAACCTGTAATTCCGCCATTTCTGTTTTGATTTTACAGTGTTTATCGGGAAGCATGAATTGCATGATAACTTGACTCCGCGGGTCATTACGATTATGGCGATACCAAATTTATATAGTTTTATTTTTTACAAAATAATTTGTTTTTGTGACGCTGCATTCGAAGATGAACTGCATAGTTTTTCAATGCAACAGCACTTCATAGGGCGGGAAGGGGTTAAAACCCATTCTCTGAAGCCCCCCTTCAAGATACATTTCAACTAATCTGGTCCCCATGGCAGAAATATGTCTTTCCATCTGGCACCTCCAGCAGACTCCTTTCAGTCTAGTTTGATTTCTTTTACCTCAGAGTTCCTCTTTTTACCTTTTTTAAATTTATTTTCTCCCCCCTTTTTTTGAACTATTTCTAACAGGGGCTGTGCAGGATTAGAAAAATATGGCTGCTTTCTTCCAAAAACAGCACCACACCTATCCACAGGTTGTATCTGGTATTGCAGGTTAGCTCCATTGAAGTGAATGGTAATGAGCTGTAATACCACACACAACCTATGGACAGGTGTGGTGCTGGTTTTTGGAGAAAGCAGACAAGTTATCTTATCCTGGAAAACCCTTTGTCATGGATTGTTCTTGTGCGGAGATGCTCCCTGCATTATCCCTTTTCCTTTATGGCCGCTGATATGTTCTATTCAGCTTTATGGCCTCTGTGGTAAGTACACTGCCAGTCTGTAAAGGGTTAACACTTCAGACCACTGTGGGTGACGTCACAATGAATGAGGCGGTAGTGTTAATAAACTCCTGCAGTAATGATGATGATGAAGGTGCTGATGTCATAAATACAAATGTTTATGACATAAAGAAGATTCCATATTAGAAGGTTTTACTGCCACATTCAGTGCCATATTGGATGGGACTGAGGACCTGGAGCTTAAAGGAACAGTGTCACGAAAAAAAATTTTTTACATCAGTTTGATTTTAGTGTTTTATTAAAAACTTTTATCTTTATTTGTGTGTTTGTGTTTTACTTTTTTTTATTTTTGAACTTTTTCTTCCCTATGGGGGCTGTCATTTTTTTTTCCATTTCTGTATGTGTCGATTAACGACACATACAGACATGGAATACGGCAGCTACAGTCCAATAGTGAATGCGAACGGGGCCCGTTCCATTCACTATGCTGTACGCCGTCTGTGTGGGAACGGCGCATGCGCCGCTCCCACACAGTCCAAGTTGAACTGTGCGCCGTCCGGCGCCATTTTCCTGTAGACCGGAAGTCGCGGCCGGACAGTAAGATTACTACTTCCGGTCGCGGCTTCCGGACTTGTGCACTTGGAGCGGCGGTAGCGGACGGACCGGAGGGAGCGGCGGCGACTGGAGCAGGTAAGTTATTTCTATGTATGTTCGTGTTTTACTGTGTGTTTACTAGTGTATGTTAAAAATGTCGACACACAGTGTAGGAGGTTTGACCGTTCAATCCCCTCGTTTCTCCCGGCACTAGCCAAGATAAGGCAGGGGGGATTCTGAGAGCTCACTAGAGTTTTCCCAAATTTTGCAGCATAAAGCAATGTGGTTGCTTTACCACATGCAATGCTGCAATTTTGGGAATTACTCCATCTAGTGACCAGCACTGGGAAGTGTTATAAATTAGAATCTAATTTATAATATTTCCTGACTAGTGAAAAAAAGTAAAAAATTAGAACAATGTTTAATCATTTTTACACTAACTGTTCAATTAAAAAAAAAAACTTGCAACACATTCCCTTTAACTTCCCCACCAATGCCGACCTGATGTAATTTGTAGGTTCTAGCAGGGAAACCCTTCACCCAAGACAACTTCTTCATCACAGTGATGCCATCCTCTCCATACGGGTTGTCTGTAGTAGAGGGGGGTTTCCAGCAGGAGATCCCCCTCTATTAGCCAGAGCGGAGACAGGTGCTACAAGGAGGCATCTGGAGGACCCGTCTCATCCGTGGATCACCCATTCATTTTAATGGGTGCCCAGGAAGAGAGACATCCGCCTAGCCAACCAGATCAGCCGATTTATGTGTTTTATGTTGTTCGTTCATTGTAATGTCTTTCATTGAAAATCTGAGAAAACGTACAAATGATGTTAAAAATTATATTTTGGCACCTTGTAAGCCCAGAGGAAGGGCAATCCTCCAGCCATGGTTTCCCAAGAGGTTTCCCCCACAGGGGGTTTTTCCTTTCCTGCGTGCTGGAGGGTGACTCTTCGTGAGTCGGAGGTTTGCTATTTTGGGTTTGGTCATATAATATAATAAAAGTTTTGACCATTTAACACCCAATTATAATGTTTTGTGTCTTTATTTTGCATTCTTTGGTTTGGTGATTGGGATTCTGGGTCTATCACATATCACAAAATCATAAGGCCGGACATCTACTTCCCACACTGACATAGAATGGAGACAACAAGCGTTGCTGCACAATTAAGTGTACACATCCTTACATTAACCCCCGACATTTGCCGTATAGGTACGCCATGGAAAGCTATGACTTCCCACAAATTGCCGCATCCATACGCCAAATGTTTGGCATGTTTGGCTCTGAAGCTGAGTCGAAGTCATCATCGCCGGATCTCAGCTGTATCTTACAGCTGACATCCGGCTGTAATGGCGGGGACCGAAATTAGCTTCGGTCCCCGCCATTAACCCCTTAATTGCAGCGCTCAAACGCCAGTGCTGCACTTAAGGTGTTTGCAGCTCATGGGAACCCCAGCAATGAAATTGCCAGGGTTCTGGTGGCTGCAATGGCAACCGGAGGCCTAATACTGGCCTCCCTCTCTGCCTAGCACGGAAACATGTCAAGATCCGCCCGGCGGCGGAGCCTGATCGGCTTCCGTAGCCGCCGGCAAGATGGCGCCGGCTCAGGAGCTGATCCGGCGTCATCAGCGGTGGAAGTCAGCTGGATGTTACAGCTGACATCAACCTGTAATGGCAGGAACCAGAGCTAGCTCTGATCCCTGCCATTAACCCCTTCGATGCAGCAATCGAAAGCAATTGCTGCATCGTAGTGTTTACTAGCAGATCACCAGCCCTGACAGGCAATCAGGACTGGCGACTGCTGCTATGGCAACAGGAGACACAATGGCCTCCTGCTTTGCCATTACGGAAGCCGATTAGGCCCCAGCGGAAGGCGAAGCTGTCAATAAATAACTTTCCGATCAAATACATTGCACTACGTAGGTAAAAAAAGTGTAAAATAAAGTATTAAAAGTGTAAAAAAAAGTGAAAAGTTTGAAAACAATAAAAGTTTCAAGTAATAAAATAAAACACAATCGCCCTTTTTCACTTATCAAGTCCTTTATTATTGAAAAAAAATGATAAACCATACGTATTTGGTATCGGCGCGACCGTAACGAACTGAGGTATCAAAATATTATATTATTTATTGCACGCGGGGAACAGCGTAAAAAAAAAAACGTAAAGAACTATACCTGAGTTTCTGTTTTTTGGTCACTTTGCCATACAAATATTGGAATAAAAAGTGATCAAAAAGTCGCACGTATCCAAAAATGGTACCGATAAAAACTATAGCTTGTCTCGCAAAAAACAAGCCCTCATACAGCTCCGTCGACAAAAAAATTAAAAAGTTATGGTTCTCACAACTTGGCGACAGAAAAAATACATTCGTTTTACAAAAGTAATTTTATTGTGCAAAAAGTTGTAAAACATAAAAAAGTTCTGTAAATTAGGTATCGCCTGACCCTCAGAATAAAGGTAACATGTAATTTATAATGCATGGTGAACACTGTATAAAAAAAATCTAAAAAAGCTGTGCCAGAATTGCGTTTTTTTGTTTACCTGGCCTCCCAAAAAATAGGATAAAAGGTGATCAAAAAGTTGCATGCACCCCAAAATGGTACCAATAATCGCTACAGCGCGTCCCGCAAAAAAAACAGCCCTCATACCACTACGTCTATGAAAAAATAAAATTAGTTATGGCTCCAATAAGTCAGGAAATAAAAAATATGCAGTTGTGCCCGAGGGGAACATTTCTTCTGTTTCAAGAGGCGATTTATGAAGGATCTAAAATTAGGGAACCAGGAAGGGAAGGGCCCAAACATATCTGCTGGAAGCGAGGGTGCCCGTATTATACCAGGACAACACTTCACAGCAAAATTCCCCAAACTGCAAAGGTCCGGAGTGTGGACCAAAAGGGGCATAAGAAAGGACGCCATATATCAGTGCGACACTGGCCTGTGCAGTTGGCTTCACAGCGTAACACACATCTATGGATTATTTTATTGTTTTTTTACCCCATTATTATACCCCCTGACTGCCCCTGATGCACTCTGCCCAGCTCACATATGCCCCACATTATAAACGGAAACACCAGTAAGACTCCAAACAAAACTATTACCAACCAAATTCCACGCTCCAAAAGCCAAATGGCGCTCCCACCCATCTGAACTCTACAGTGTGCCCAAACAACAGTTTCCTTCCACATATATGGCATTGTCATACCCAGGAGAACGCTTTTAATAATTTTTGGGGTGTGTGTCTCCAGTGGCATAAGCTGGGCATGACATATTTGCCACTGAAATGGCATATCTAGGGAAAAATATAAATTCTTACTTTGCACCATCCGAAAGCACAATAATTAATGGAAAAGACCTGTGGGGTGAAAATGCTCACTACACCCCTTAATAAATGCCTTGAGGGGTGCAGTTTCCAAATGGGGTCACTTCTCAGGGGTTTCTTTTTATTATTCCACATCTGAGACTTTGCAATTGTGATCCAATACTTTATAAATCGCCAAATTAGGCCTCAATTTCGCATGGTACGCTTTCACTCCTGAGCCTGGTCGAATGTCCAGGCAAAAGATTAGGGCCACATGAAGGGTGTTTTCAAACCAGGAAATCCAGCATAATAATTAGAGAGCTGTCTTGTTATGGTGGCACAAGCTGGGCACCACATATTGGCATATCTATGGAAAAAAAAATCCCATTTTCACTCTGCAACATCAAGTGCACACTAATTTCTACAAAACACCTGCAGGGTTAACATGCTTACTACACCCCTAGGTAAATGTATTGAGGGGTGTAGTTTCCAAAATGTGGTCACTTCTGTGGGGTTTCCACAGTTTTGGTCCCACAGGCGCCTAGAAACCAATCCAGCAAAATCTGCACTCCAAATGGCGCTCCTTCCTTTCTGAGCCTTGCCGTGTGCCCAAACAGCAGTTTATGACCACATATTGCCGGGTATTGCCGTACTCAGGAGAAATTGCTTTACAAATGTTGGGTTCTTTTTTTCCCTTATTTGTTGAGAAAACAAAAAAATTTGCGGTAAAGCTACATCTTATTGAAGAAAAAGGATTGTTTTTATTTTCACTGCCCAATTATAATAAATTATATGGGGTCAAAAAGCTCACAATACTCCTAGATGGATTCCTCAAGGGGTGTAGTTTCCTAAATGGAGTAATTTTTTGGGCGTTTTCATTGTTTTGTCCCCTCAGGGGCTTTGCAAATGCGACATTGCCTCCTCAAACCATTCCTGCTAAATGTGATCTCCAAAAGCCAAATAGCGCTCTTTCCATTATAAGCCCTGCCGTGTGTCCAAACAGCCGTTTATTACCACATGTGGGGTACTGTTTAATTCGGGAGAAATTGCTTTACAAATTTTGCGGTACTTTTTCTCCTTCAGTCTTTGTGGAAATGAGAAAAAATTAGCTAAAACTACATTTTCTTTGAAAAAATGTAGATTTTTATTTTCAGGGCCTACTTCCAATAATTTCTGCAAAAAACCTGTGGGGTCAAAACGCTCAGCATACCCCTAGAAAATTTCCTCAATGGGTATAGTTTCCAAAATGGGGTCACTTGTGGGGGGTTCCCACTGTTTTATCCCCTCAGGGGCTTTGTAAATGTGACATGGCCTCCGCAAACCATTCCTGCTAAATGTGAACTCCAAAAGCCAAATGGTGCTCCATCCCTTCTAAGCCCTGCCGTGTGTCCAAACAGCCGTTTATTACCACATGTGGGGTATTATTTTACTCGGGAGAAATTGCTTTACAAATGTTGCGGTGCTTTTTCTCCTTCAGTCCTTGTGGAAATGAGAAAAAATTAGCTTTACCTACATTTTCTTTGAAAAAATGTAGATTTTTATTTTCAGGGCCTACTTCCAATAATTTCTGCAAAAAACCTGGGGAGTTAAAACGCTCAGTATACCCCTAGATAATTTCCTCAATCGGTGTAGTTTCCAAAATGGGGTCACTTGTGGGGGGTTTCCACTGTTTTCTCCCCTCAGGGGCTTTGTAAATGTGACATGGCCTCCGCAAACCATTCCTGCTAAATGTGAACTCCAAAAGCCAAATGGTGCTCCATCCCTTCTAAGCCCTGCCATGTGTCCAAACAGCCGTTTATTACCACATGTGGCGTACCGTTTTACTCGGGAGAAATTGGTTTACAAATTTTGTGGAGCTTTTTCTCCTTTAGTCCTTGTGGAAATGAGAAAAAATTAGCTAAACCCACATTTTCTTTGAAAAAAATTTAGATTTAATTTTCACGACCTGCTTCCAATCGTTTCTGTAAAAAACCTGTGCGGTCAAAATGCTCAATATACCCCTAGATAATTTACTTGAGGTGTGTAGTTTCCCAAATGGGATAACTTTTGGGGGATTTCCCCTGTTTTGGCACCGCAAGAGCCCTTCAAACCTCACATGGTGCCTAAAATATATTCGAATAAAAATAAGGCCCCAAAATCCACTAGGTGCTCCTTTGATTCTGAGGCCGGTGCTTCAGTCCAGTAGCACGCTACGGCCACATGTGGGATATTTCCTAAAACTGCAGAATCTGGGCAATAAACATTGAGTTGCATTTCTATGGTAAAACTTTCTGTGTTATAAAGAAAATTGGATTAAAAATTAATTTCTGCAAAAAATATGAAATTTGTAAATTTCACCCCTACTTTGCTTTAATTCCTGTGAAAAGTTTAAAGGGTTAAGACATTTTCTAAATGCTGTTATGAATACTTTGAGGGGTGAAGTTTTCAAAATGGGGTGACTTTTTTTGTGTTTCTAATATATAAGGCCCTCAAAGCCACTTCATAAGTGAACTGGCCCCTGTAAAAATAGCTTTTTGAAATTTTCTTGAAAATGTGAGAAATTGCTGCTAAAGTTCAAAGCCTTGTAACGTCCTAGAAAAATAAAAGGATGTTCAAAAAATGATTCCAATCTAAAGTAGACATATGGGGGATGTTAGTTAGCAACAATTTTGTTTGTTATAACTGCCTGTCTTACAAGCAGATACACTTAAGTTGAGAAAAATGCAAATGTTTGCAATTTTTGGCAATATTTTGGTGTTTTTCACAATTAAATACTGAACATATCGAGCAAATTTTGCCAGTATCATCAAGTCCAATGTGTCACGAGAAAACAATCTCAGAATCGCTTGGATAGCTAAAAGCATTCCGACGTTATTACCACATAAAGTGACACATGTCAGATTTGAAAAATGAGGCTCTGTCAGGAAGGTCAAAAGTGGCTATAGAGGGAAGGGGTTAAGATATTGTATTACGGTCTGCAGCCTTTGGGGGGAATATATTAACCTTTCTACAATAGTTTACTAGCGTAGAAAATTCACAAAATGCACAAATGTCGACATTTTTGGGGGCAAAAAATGGGCGGGGCTTAGCAGAAATGGCCAACAATTTTACTATAATTTACACCAATAACTGATGTAAATTATAGCAGAAATCTATATGTATAGTGCGGCCCAGATTTATCTCTGGGGGGCGTAACAAGCCAAACGTCCGTGCCAGACCCATACCTCCCACCCAATCAGACTGTTTGCCCCCCAATCAGACAATAAAATACATTTTAAAAATGTACTTACCTCACCACTCCGATTCTCCCTCCCGGATCCCCTCAGGCTCTTACAGCAGGCCGCAGCACGTAGAAAGTACTGATGACAGGCCACGTTGCAGCTAAAAGATGCGACACATTTATTAAGAGTCGTTCGCCTGTTAATAAATGTGTTGCATCTTACTCCAGCAAACTGTTTAATAGGACTGGTGTATGAAACGCCAATATTAAAGGGGTTTTCCACATTATGACAATTAATGACCTATCCACTGGATAGGTCATCAGTAGAGATGAGCGAACCGGGACAACCGAACCCGGTTTCGGTCCGAACTTCCGGAAAAGTTCGGTTCGCAGCGAATCCGAACTTCACCGGGTTCGGCCGAACCCGTTTTGACCGAACCCGGTCAAAAATATTATACAAATCGGCAGCCACTTATCTCTATCAATCACTGATAGAGAAAAGAGGCTGCTGATTAAAAATAAAATAAAAAGCATTTCATACGTACCTGGTCGTTGTCTTGCGGACGAGTCCCTCTTCTTCCTCCAGTCCGACCTTCTTTTCTGACGCAGCAGCCTGTGATTGGCTGCAGAGGCCTCTGCAGCCTGTGATTGGCTGCAGAGGCCTCTGCAGCCCGTGATTGGCTGCAGCGCTCACATGGGCTGCATCGTCATCAAGGAATGTCGGGCTGGATGTCGCGAGGGACGCGTCACCAAGGCAACGGCCAGGAGACCGGACTGGAGGAAGCAGGGAGTTCCCGGTAAGTATGAACGTCTTTTTTTTTTTACAGGTACTCTATATTGTGATCGGTAGTCACTGTCCAGGGTGCTGAAACAGTTACTGCCGATCAGTTAACTCTTTCAGCACCCTGAAGAGTGACTATTTACTGACGTCGCCTAGCAACGCTGCCGTAATGACGGCTGCACACATGTAGCCACCCGTCATTACGGGGCCTCATGCACACGACCGTAAAAACACCCGTTATTAAGGGTCGTAATTACGACCCGAAATAGCGGGCCCATAGACTTCTGTTAGCCACGGGTACCTTCCCGTTTTCTCACGGGAAGGTGCCCGTGCCGTTAAAAAGATAGAACATGTTCTATTTTTTTATTTTACGGGCCGTGCTCGTAATTACGACTCGTAATTACGAGCACGGCCGGCCACGGGCAGCCGGCCGCTTTTACGAGCCGTGCTGTCATTATAAGGGTATGTTCACACGACAGCGTCCGTTACGGCTGAAATTACGGGGATGTTTCCGCCTGTAAACATCCCCATAATTTCAGCCGTTACGGCATGTGCAGGCGCTTGAACGCCGCGTCCATTACGGACGTAATTGGCGCTGCTATTCATTGGAGTCAATGAATAACGGCTCCAATTACGGCCAAAGAAGTGACAGGTCACTTCTTTGACGCGGGCGTCTATTTACGCGCCGTCATTTGACACAGGGTATGTTCACACGCACTAATTACGGACGTAATTCGGGCGTTTTTGCCCCGAATTACGTCCGAAAATAGCGCCTCGTTAGCGCTGACAAACATCTGCCCATTGAAAGCAATGGGCAGACGTTTGTCTGTTCACACGAGGCGTATATTTACGCGCCGCTGTCAAATGACGGCGCGTAAATAGACGCCCACGTCAAAGAAGTGACCTGTCACTTCTTTGGCCGTAATTGGAGCCGTTATTCATTGACTCCAATAAATAGCAGCGCCAATTACGTCCGTAATGGACGCGGCGTTCAAGCGCCTGCACATGCCGTTACGGCTGAAATTACGGGGATGTTTTCAGGCGGAAACATCCCCTTAATTTCAGCTGTTACGGACGCTGTCGTGTGAACATACCGTAATTATAGCAGCACGGCCCGTAAAATAGAAAAATAGAACATGTTCTATTTTTTTAACGGCACGGGCACCTTCCCGTGAGAAAACGGGAAGGTACCCGTGGGTAACAGAAGTCTATGAGCCCGTTATTGCGGGTCGTAATTACGACCCGCAATAACGGGTGTTTTTACGGTTGTGTGCATAATGGGAGCACGGCTTGGAAAAACGACCGGCTGCCTGTGGCCGGCCGTACTCATCTCCTGAAATACTCTGTGCTGCCTTAAACTCTGTGGACAGGTCAGGATCCTGTTTCTTTTAAATGCTGCTAGGGAACCCGCTCGATCCACTATATAAGGCTGCGCTACAGTGCAGCATTTAAAATAAACAGGATCCTGACCTGTCCACAGAGTTTAAGGCAGCACAGAGTATTTCAGGAGATGAGCGTGCAGATTCAGTGCTGCTGTGAACTCTGCTCTTACCATTACGTAGCTCTCAGTCTGTTACCTCTCCTCCACTACTGTCCTCAATAACACCTTCATGATTGGCAAGTCACCACGTAACGGTAAGAGCAGAGTTCACAGCAGCACAGAGTATTTCAGGAGATGAGCGTGCGGATCTTGTGCGCGGTGGTGACTTGCCAATCATGTGAAGGTGTTCTTGAGGACAGGAGTGGAGGAGAGGTAACAGACTGAGAGCTACGTAATGGTAAGAGCAGAGTTCACAGCAGCACAGAATATTTCAGGAGAGGAGCGTGCAGATTCTGTGCTGTTGTGAACTCTGCTCTTACCATTACGTAGCTCAGTCTGTTACCTCTCCTCCACTCCTGTCCTCAATAACACCTTCACATGATTGGCAAGTCACCACCCCACACAAGATCCGCACGCTCATCTCCTGAAATACTCTGTGCTGCTGTGAACTCTGCTCTTACCATTACGTGGTGACTTGCCAATCATGTGAAGGTGTTCTTGAGGACAGGAGTGGAGGAGAGGTAACAGACTGAGAGCTACGTAATGGTAAGAGCAGAGTTCACAGCAGCACTGAATCTGCACGCTCATCTCCTGAAATACTCTGTGCTGCCTTAAACTCTATGGACAGGTCAGGATCCTGTTTCTTTTAAATGCTGCACTATAGCGCAGCCTTATATAGTGGATCGAGCGGGTTCCCCAGCAGCATTTAAAAGAAAGTGTGTGTGTTTGGGTATGTGTCTTTGTCTGTTTTTGTTTTTATATGTGTGTTTGTGTATATATGGGTGTGTTTGTGTATATGTGTTTGTGTATATGTTTGTGTATATGTGTGTGTATATATGGGTGTATGTGTATATGTTTGTGTGTAGATGTTTGTGTGTGTGTCTTTTTGTATATGTGTGTGTTTGTGTATATGTGTGTATATGGGTGTGTGTTTATGTGTGTGTTTGTGTATATATGGGTGTGTTTGTGTATATGTGTTTGTGTATATATGGGTGTATTTGTATATATGTTTGTGTGTAGATGTTTGTGTGTGTGTGTGTGTGTGTTTTTGTATATGTGTGTGTTTGTGTATATGGGTGTGTGTTTATGTGTGTGTGTTTGTGTATATATGGGTGTGTTTGTTTATATGTGTGTATATGTGTGTTTGTGTATATGTGTGTGTTTGTGTATGGTTGTTTGTGTGTGTGTGCGTGTATATATGTGAGTAGAAGTATTGTTATTGTTCACATTGATAACTGTTTTTTTATGTTGTTGCAGATTTTGATGTACCGATTGGACTACATCTTCGATTCGTTGGACTACTCCGTAGATCTACGTTTTTTCAAATTTTAATAAAATGGTTAACGAGGGTTTTGTTGGGGATTTCTTATTTCAATAAAAAAGAATTGTCTTTGTGTTTTTTTTTAAAGTTTATTAGTGCCTAGATAATGGTAGTTGGCTGATTGACAGCGTCCATTATTAAGGTGGTACTTAGTGTTAGCCGGTGCAGAGGCTAGCACTAACCACTCATTATTACCCCGGTACCCACCACCACCGGGGGTGCTGGGAAGAGCTTGGTACGATCCAGTACCCGACCATCTGTTGTGATGTTCGGGTACTGGGGCGGCTGTAGGCTGGTATTATGAGGCTGGGAAGGACCAAAAACAGTGGACCTTCCCACCCTTGTAATGCTAGGCTGCTGCTCCTGTGTTGTATCGGGCTGGTTATAAAAATGGGGGGGACCCGACGTCGTTTTTTTTTAAAAATGTAACAAATTTAACAATAGACGTTGGGTCCCCCACATTTTTAATAACCAGCCATATACAAGGCCACAGCAGTCTGGCATTACATGGGTGGGAAGGTCCACTGTTTTTAGCCCTTCCCAGCCTCATAATACCAGCCTGCGGACGCCCCAGAGCCCGACCATCACAACAGATGGTCGGGTAATGGATAGTACCTGGCTCTTCCCGGCACCCCTGGTGGTGGTAGGTACCGGGGTAATAATGGTGGTTAGTGTAAGCCTCTGCACCGGCTAAAACTAAGCCTCGCCTTAGTAATGGATGTTGTCACTCAGACAGCGGCCATTACTAAATTGGTAGTAATAAAATTTGAAAAGAAAAAGACAAAGATATAGATAAAATATTTTATTGAAATAAAGTACCCCCAACACAACCCTCATTAACCATTTTATTGTAGAAAAAAAAAACGTCATCGAAGTAGTCCTCAAAACCGACGTAGTCCAAACACCAAACCTGTAAAAAAAAAAAAAAAAATGAAATAAAACATGTCGTAGGCTTAGATTCAGTTTAATGTGTGATACTGACTGTTATACCATGTATAGAAGCCTGCCGCGAAGCTGACTTAGATACAGGGCGCCAGCAGACAGTATCATACATGGCCATAGAGACATATATACAAACAAACATACGTGCAAACATACATACATACATACATATATACAAACATACATACATATATACAAGCATGCACATATATACATGCAAACATAAACACATATATACATACATACATGCAAACTATCATACATACATGCATACACACACACATGAAAACATGCATACATACATACAAACATGCAAAGATACATACATACATATATACAAGCATGCACAAATATACATGCAAACATAAATACATGCAAACATAATTACATACATACACATATATATAAACATACATGCAAACATACATGCAAAAATAAAAACATGCAAACATACATGACAACATACATACATACATACATGCAAACATACATACATACATGCAAATATATACATGCAAATATACATACAAACATGCACATATATACATACATGCCAACATACATGCACATATATACATACATGACAACATACATACATGACAACATACATACATGACAACATACATACATACATACATGCAAATATACATTCATGCAAACATACATAAATGCAAACATACATACATACATGAAAATATATACATGCAAATATACATACAAACATGCACATATATACATACATGCAAACATACATGCACATATATACATACATACATGACAACATACATACATACATGCAAACATACATACATACATACATACATACATGCAAACATACATAAAATGCAAACATGCATACATACATACATACAAACATACATTCATGCAAACATACATACATACATACATACATGCAAATATATACATGCAAATATGCATGCACATATATACATACATGCCAACATACATACATACATGCAAAAATACACACATGCAAACATACATACATACATGCATGCAAATATATACATGCAAATATACATACAAACATGCACATATATACATACATGCCAACATACATGCAAACATACATGCACATATATACATACATACATACATGACAACATACATACATACATACATGACAACATACATGCATGACAACATACATACATGCAAACATACATTCATGCAAACATACATACATGCAAACAAACATACATACATACAAACATACATTCATGCAAACATACATACATGCAAACATACATACATGCAAATATATACATGCAAATATACATACATGCAAATATATACATACATACATACATACATGCCAACATACATACATGCAAACATACATACATACATGCACACATACATACATACATGCAAATATATACATGCAAATATACATACAAACATGCACATATATACATACATGCCAACATACATGCAAACATACATGCACATATATACATACATACATGACAACATACATACATACATACAAACATACATACATACATACATACATACATACATACATACATGCCAAAAAAAATAAATAATACGTTCATACTTACTTTCCTCCTGTCCGGCCTCCAGCGATGACGTTTCATCCATGTCGCCGCTGCAGCCTGTGATTGGCTGCAGAGGCGGTCACGTGGGATGAAGCGTCATCCTGACGTGCGTGACCGCCACTACAGCCTGTGATTGGCTGCAGCGGCGAAAGGGATGAAACGTCATCCCTGGAGGCCGGACAGGAGGAAAGTAAGTACGAACGTGTAATTTTTATTTTTTTATTACATTTAAATTGTATTTTCCGCGCGCCGAGCATATACTGTCAAGGTTGCTGAAAGAGTTAGTGCAGCCCATTAACTCTATCAGCACCCTGGACAGTAGCATGCTCGGCACACGGAAGTGACAGGTTCGGTCCGAACTAGTTCGGTCCGAATCGAACTTTTTTGTGAAATTCGGCGAACTAGCCGAACCGAACTTTTGATAAGTTCGCTCATCTCTAGTCATCAGTATATGATCAGTGCGTGCCCGACACCCGGACCTCGCACCGATCCGCCACTCCAGCTGTCTCCGGGCACCGAACAACACTGCTGGAAGTAGATGGCTCAGGTCAAAGAATAGAGGCCGAGCTGCAGTTCTGCCGAACGGCCGCTATGCAGTAGTCGGAGCCATCTGCTTCCAGCAATATTGTCCAGTGCCCGGAGGCAGCTGGACTGGCGTATCGGTGCGGTGTCTGGGTGTAGTAACGATTGTTTGCCCCCATACATTACCGACGATTGCTCTTTGTAACACGATGTATCGTCAATCGGCGCTTGTTTTCATGGTCAGTATCGGGCCGTCTAAAAGGACCTTTCCTTCCTCAGACGCCAGACTCCAGTCTGCAGACACCATCATAACTAGGCATTGGAACCAACCCTCCCACCTTAGCGGGTAAAGATTAACCATCTAAAAGGTTCATACATACACA
Source organism: Rhinoderma darwinii (assembly GCF_050947455.1). Taxonomy (NCBI): domain Eukaryota; kingdom Metazoa; phylum Chordata; class Amphibia; order Anura; family Rhinodermatidae; genus Rhinoderma; species Rhinoderma darwinii. Next base: position 3,551,064 of record NW_027461962.1, read on the forward strand.
TAAGGGCTAAAGGTGAAAACACAGAGGTGCTCACCATATATCCAGCGTATAACTGTGTCCTCCAAATCTTAGGAGTGCACGGAGCAGGAGTTGTTCTAGATTCCTGTTTATATCCCAGACACGTTCATACCATTTTAGACAATGAATCGACATATCGCAAACTTGTGGTGAAACCAAGCACCGCATTTAAAGTATCTTTAAAAAATCTGCTAGAAGAAGGAATTGGATTAGGAGTATTAGCCAAGAAACAGGCCGAATACTTACTGATAGAATTCCCTATTGTTCCCATATTCCATGGGATGCCAAAAATCCATAACTTTGCATAGTCTTGGGTTATCTGTGACGTAGTTGGCTAGTACCCCTGCAAACCGGCCTGCTGGTACTACTGTCAGGGGCCTGGCCACAAAAGTAAAATAAACTAAGCAGCCGCCGCTCATCAAGGTTATGATCAGAGGTAATTGGTTTGTAGAAAGGAATGGGACCCATGCAGGGGCTAGAAGCAGCGGCCAGCTCTGCAACTTGGTGAGTGACTGTTTTAAAGCAGTAGATTCAGTTTAATTATTTTTTTTATGTTGCCCCTTCTCTCCCACCTTCCCACCGCTCTCCCACCCCTTCCCCATCTCAGATGCCGGTCAAGCGTCATATCCACTCTGGCCCAACTCCCGCCTCGGCCACCTCCGGTTCTCTTAGCCTACTCCTCCGCCCGCTCACAGAGTCCCTGACACTTTGCGTCCTGCTCCCCTCCCACAACTTTCCATTGTCACCTCTCCAAATCCCCTAATAATGGGGGACCCAGATGTATTTCCTCAAATGGAATTACACTGACTGTATGAGGCCCAGAAATTTCTGATGGTGGCCCTACCTGCATACCATATATTCTGGCAATCAAGGCAGTGGAATTCCATTTGAGGAAATACACCAGGTATTCCAAATGTCTACAAGAATTTATTTTAATGTCAGTGGAGTATCTGCGCTCACATAATTTTTTCTGCCTTGATAGTTTTATTTTATTGCAGACAGAAGTCGCCCTGATGGGGTCAAAATTCTCCCTCTCCATGGACAATTTGTTTATGACATGGTGGGAGAACAGCATTTTTTCAGACAATAATCCCTTTTACAAGTGGATTGTGTGGGATGGACGCTACATCGATGATCTTTTTTTTGTTTAGGGGTCATGATGTGGTGTCTGTACCACCATTTATGGAATACAATAATACCAATACATTTAATTTACAATGTTACAGGCTCGGCATCCATGGATTCTGTTACCTTCTTCGAGATTACGTTACAGGGGAATTGTAATACAGAAAAGGAAACATTTTGTGTACCCTCTGCGGGCACTACAGTCACCCAGCTCACATCATCTAGGCAATACCTACAAGGGAATTTATAAGAACTAGGGTAGCCTGCTCAAATGACAAGACATTTCACAACCAATGTATAAATATTGACCGTGGATTACATTTTACAGGATATTAACAATTGATGTTAACCCCTTAATGACCAGGCCATTTTGCACGTTAATGACCAAGGATTATTTCTTGTTTTTTCACGGTCGCATTCCAAGAGTCGTAACTTTTTTTTTATTCCGTCGACATAGCCGTATATGGGCTTGTTTTTTGTGGGCCGAGTTGTATTTTGTAACTGTACCATTTTTAGATGCTTATAATATATTGACTAACTTTTATTAACTTTATTTTAGGAGACAATTGAAAATAAGCAGCTATTCCAGCATTGATTTTCACGTTATAAATTTACGCCGTTTACTATGCAGCGTAAATAACATGTTAACTTTATTCTATGGGTCGGCACGATTACGGGGATACCAAATATGTAAAGGTTTTATATGTTTTCCTACGTTTGCACAATAAAAAGCCTTTTAGAAAAAAATTACTTGTTTTTGAATCACCGCATTCCAAGAGACGTAATTATTATTTTTTCCTTCAATGTGGCCGTATGTGGGCTTGATTTTTGCAGGCCAATGTGTAGTTTTCATTAGTACTATTTTGGAGTACATAGGACTTATAGATTAACTTTTATTAAATTTTTTATGGTGGGAATGGGAGAAAAGAGAGAATTTTGCCGTTGTTTTTTGCGTTTTTTTTGGACGCCGTTCATCCGGTGGTTTAATTAATGTGTTCATTTTATTGTTCAAGTCGTTACGATCGCGGGGATACCATATATGTGTATGTGTGATTTGTTTTGACACTTTTACTAAATAAAACCACTTTTTGGGCAAAAAAAGTAGTTTTATCTGATTTTGACTGTAATTTTTTTTTTTTTCACAAACTTTATTTAACCGATTCACATTTTTTTTTTTTAGTCCCACCAGGGGACTTCACTATGCGATCTGCTGATCGCATATATAATGCTTTGGTATACTTAGTATACCAAAGCAAATATTGCCTGTCAGTGTAAAACTGACAGGCAATCTATTAGGTCATGCCTCTCGCATGGCCTAACAGGCATTTGCTGAAGGCAGATCTGGGGGTCTTTGTTAGGCCCCCGGCTGCCATGGAAAGCCGACGTCGACACGCGATTTCTTTGCGGGTGCGCCGATGGGGTGACAGAGGGAGCTCCCTCCCTCTGTCAAACACATTAGATGTCGCTGTCACTATTGACAGCGACATTTAATGGGTTAAACTGCCGGAATCGGAGCGCGCTTCGATTCCGGCAGTTGCAGCAGGAGCCAGGCTGTGTATAACAGCCGTGCTCCTGCCGCTGATCGCGTAGGTACAGCTGCAGCTACCAGCATACAGGACACCTGGACACCAAGCACCTCGACGCGCGTTTCACAACCTTGTCCAGGTGTCCTATCCTCCCACTATCATGTCCTTAACAGGTATTGTGTTCCACTTCTAACTTTTTATAGCTTTTTTCTGATTAGGTCTCCATTATCATAAGCATGGTTGCTATATTCTATTGATCGGAGGGACCTGTCAGTTTGATTACTCATATATATGGTATAGCTACCACTTTACCTGGGATGTGATTCTCTTTTGGGAGGAATTATTTCTCTATATATAATTTTTGATATTGTATTATGTGAACCTGGTATATTTTTAATTATATTTTATATGTCTATAGTATATACTTGGGAGGGGGGTTATTTTTGTATGTTTTGTATTTATTGATGTGTAATAAAGTACAAATAAATATATTTTGATATAATATTATTATGTCGAGATTTTTCCTTTCGGTTTAATATATATGGATTATGTGAAATCTTGAATCTAATGAATTGGCTAAGAGTATATATATATATGGGTTATAATATGTTGTGAGCAATACTGTATTTAATAGAAGTGCATGTTCTGCACTGTGTGACCGAGGCCTAAATCTTTTCATGCATATTTTGAGCTTTTCTCAGATTTTTTCAGGGACAGATTAAACGATATGTACCAACGTGGTGTTTCCTTCGAGGATTCTTACAACATTTAAAAACACAGGGAAATATGACCTGGACATCCACAGACCCTTCCCCCCTGCCCTTTACTATTGGTTACAACTTGACAATAAATATGTCCTCCTGTATAACGTTTTATATATGAGTAGGAAATGTCCCTACAAATTAGAAAAGATTTGGTCCCGATGGGTTAAGCTGAAAGAAACGTCTACGTAACATGTAGCTCAAATGTGAAGGAAATCATTATCTATCCTTATTAGAGATGAGCGAACTTATCAAAAGTTCGGTTCGGCTAGTTCGCCGAATTTCACAAAAAAGTTCGATTCGGACCGAACTAGTTCGGACCGAACCTGTCATTTCCGTGCGCCGAGCATGGTACTGTCCAGGGTGCTGATAGAGTTAATGGGCTGCACTAACTCTTTCAGTAACCTTGACAGTACATGCTCGGCGCACGGAAAATAAAATTTTAATGTAATAAAAAAATAATAATAATACGTTCATACTTACTTTCCTCCTGTCCGGCCTCCAGCGATGACGTTTCATCCTTCTCGCCGCTGCAGCCAATCACAGGCTGTAGTGGCGGTCACGCACGTCAGGATGACGCTTCATCCCACGTGACCGCCTCTGCAGCCAATCACAGGCTGTAGTGGCGGTCACGCACGTCAGGATGACGTCAGAAGGCCGGCCTCCAGGGATGACGCTTCATCCCACGTGACCGCCTCTGCAGCCAATCACAGGCTGCAGCGGCGACATGGATGAAACGTCATCGCTGGAGGCCGGACAGGAGGAAAGTAAGTATGAACGTATTATTATTTTTTTGGCATGTATGTATGTTGGCATGTATGTATGTATGTTGGCATGTATGTATGTATGTATGTTGTCATGTATGTATGTATGTATATATGTGCATGTATGTTTGCATGTATGTTGGCATGTATGTATGTATGTATGTATATATGTGCATGTATGTTTGCATGTATGTTGGCATGTATGTATATATATGCATGTTTGTATGTATATTTGCATGTATATATTTGCATGTATGTATGTTTGCATGTGTGTATGTTTGTATGTATGTTTGCATGTATGTTTGCATGTATGTATGTTTGTATGTATGTTTGCATGTATGTATGTTTGCATGTATGTATGTTGTCATGTATGTATGTATGTATGTATGTATGTATGTTGTCATGCATGTGTGTATATATGTGCATGGTTGTATGTATATTTGCATGTATGTATGTTTGCATGTATGTATGTTTGTATGTATGTTTGCATGTATGTTTGCATGTATGTATGTATGTTTGCATGTATGCATGTATGTTGTCATGTATGTATGTATGTATGCATGTATGTTGTCTTATATGTATGTATGTATATATGTGCATGTATGTTGGTATGTATGTATATATGTGCATGTTTGTATGTATATTTGCATGTATATATTTGCATGTATCTATGTATGTTTGCATGTATGTATGTTTGCATGTATGTATGTTTGCATGTATGTATGTTGGCATGTATGTATGTATGTATATATGTGCATGTATGTATGTTTGCATGTTTTTATTTTTGCATGTATGTTTGCATGTATGTTTATATATGTGCATGTATGTAATTATGTTTGCATGTAATTATGTTTGCATGTATATTTGTGCTTGTATATATGTATGAATGTATCTTTGCATGTTTGTTTGTATGTATGTATGTTTTCATGTGTGTATGCATGTATGTATGTATGTATGTATGATAGTTTGCATGTATGTATATTTGCATGTATATATGTGCATGCTTGTATATATATATATATATGTATGTATGTATGCATGTATGTATGTTTGTATATATGTATGTATGTATGTTTGCATGTATGTTTGTTTGTATATATGTCTGTATGGCCATGTATAATACTGTCTGCTGGCGCCCTGTATCTAAGTCAACTTCGCGACAGGCTTCTATACATGGTATAACAGTCAGTATCACACATTAAACTGAATCTAAGCCTACAACATGTTTTATTTTATTTTTTTTTACAGGTTTGGTGTTTGGACTACGTCGGTTTCGAGGACTACTTAGATGACGTTTTTTTTTTCTACAATCAAATGGTTAATGAGGGTTGTGTTGGGGGTACTTTATTTCAATAAAATATTTTATCTATATCTTTGTCTTTTTCTTTTCAAATTTTATTACTACCACTTTAGTAATGGCCGCTGTCTGAGTGACAACATCCATTACTAAGGCGAGGTTTAGTGTTAGCCGGTGCAGAGGCTAACACTAAACACTATTATTACCCCGGTACCCACCACCACCAGGGGTGCCGGGAAGAGCTAGGTACGATCCAGTACCCGACCATCTGTTGTGATGGTCGGGCTCTGGGGCGGCCGCAGGCTGGTATTATGAGGCTGGGAAGGGCCAAAAACAGTGGACCTTCCCACCCTTGTAATGCTAGGCTGCTGCTGCTGTGTTGTATCTGGCTGGTTATAAAAGTGGGGGGGACCCCATGTCATTTTTTTTAATTATTTATTTATTTTTAATTTTTTTTAAAAAAGACATGGGGTTCCACCCAATTTATCATAACCAGCCACATACAACACAGTGTTATTAGCCTGGGAATGGACAAAACCAGTGGCCCTTCCCACCCATGTAATGCCAGACTGCTGCGGCCTTGTATATGGCTGATTATTAAAAATGTGGGGGACCCGTCTATTGTTAAATTTGTTAAATAAAAAAAAAAAAACGACGTGGGGGTCCCCGCCATTTTTATAACCAGCCCGATACAACACAGCAGCAGCAGCCTAGCATTACAAGGGTGGGAAGGTCCACTGTTTTTGGCCCTTCCCAGCCTCATAATACCAGCCTACGGCCGCCCCAGTACCCGACCATCACAACAGATGGTCGGGTACTGGATCGTACCAAGCTCTTCCCGGCACCCCTGGTGGTGGTGGGTACCGGGGTAATAATGGGTGGTTAGTGCTAGCCTCTTCACAGGCTAACACTATGTACCGCCTTAATAATGGACGCTGTCAATCAGCCAACTGCCATTATCTAGGCACTAATAAAGTTTAAAAAAAAACACAAAGACTATTCTTTTTTATTGAAATAAGAAATCCCCAACAAAACCCTCGTTAACCATTTTATTAAAATTTGAAAAAACTTAGATCTACGCAGTAGTCCAACGAATCGAAGATGTAGTCCAATCGGTACATCAAAATCTGCAACAACATAAAAAAAACAGTTATCAATGTGAACAATAACAATACTTCTACTCACCTACACACATATATACACGCACGCACACACAAACAAACAACCATACACAAACACACACATATATACACAAACACAACAAGATATACACACACACACACACACACACACATAAACAGACAAACACACACACATATACACGAACTCACACATATACAAACAAAAACACACATATCCAAACACACACATATACACGAACACACACATATACACAAACACACACACATATACACAAACACATATACACAGTTATACACAAACACAACAAGATATACACAAACACACACACACAAAGAGACAAACACACACACATATACACACACATATATACACACACATATACACAAACTAACACATATACACAGACACATATACAAACAAAAACACACATACCCAAACACACACATATACACAAACACACACATATACACAAACACACACATGTACACAAACAGACCCACACACACAAACATATACACAAACACATATACACAAACACACCCATATATACACAAACACACACACATAAACACACAAACACACACCCATATACACACATATACACAAACACGCATATAGAAAAACACACACACACACACAAACATCTACACACACACACACACACACACACACACACACACGCACAGTTCACAGCAGCACAGAGTATTTCAGGAGATGAGCGTGCGGATCTTGTGCGGGGTGGTGACTTGCCAATCATGTGAAGGTGTTATTGAGGACAGGAGTGGAGGGGAGGTAACAGACTGAGCTACGTAATGGTAAGAGCAGAGTTCACAGCAGCACTGAATCTGCACGCTCATCTCCTGAAATACTCTGTGCTGCTATGAACTCTGCTCTTACCATTACGTAGCTCAGTCTGTTACCTCTCCTCCACTCCTGTCCTCAATAACACCTTCACATGATTGGCAAGTCACCACCCCGCACAAGATCCGCACGCTCATCTCCTGAAATACTCTGTGCTGCTGTGAACTCTGCTCTTACCATTACGTGGTGACTTGCCAATCATGTGAAGGTGTTATTGAGGACAGGAGTGGAGGAGAGGTACAACTGAGCTACATAATGGTAAGAACAGAGTTCACAGCAGCACTGAATCTGCACGCTCATCTCCTGAAATACTCTGTGCTGCTGTGAACTCTGCTCTTACCATTACGTAGCTCAGTCTGTTACCTCTCCTCCACTCCTGTCCTCAATAACACCTTCACATGATTGGCAAGTCACCACCCCGCACAAGATCCGCACGCTCATCTCCTGAAATACTCTGTGCTGCTGTGAACTATGCTCTTACCATTACGTGGTGACTTGCCAATCATGTGAAGGTGTTATTGAGGACAGGAGTGGAGGAGAGGTACAACTGAGCTACATAATGGTAAGAACAGAGTTCACAGCAGCACTGAATCTGCATGCTCATCTCCTGAAATACTCTGTGCTGCCTTAAACTCTATGGACAGGTCAGGATCCTGTTTCTTTTAAATGCTGCACTGTAGCGCAGCCTTATATAGTGGATCGAGCGGGTTCCCCAGCAGAATTTAAAAGAAACAGGATCCTGACCTGCCCACAGAATTTAAGGCAGCACAGAGTATTTAAGGAGATGAGCACGGCCGGCCACGGGCAGCCGGTCGTTTTTCCGAGCCGTGCTCCCATTATAAAATATATTACCCGTAATGACGGGTGGCTACATGTGTGCACCCTTCATTACGGTAGCGTTGCTAGGCGACGTCAGTAAATAGTCACTGTCCAGGGTGCTGAAAGAGTTAACTGATCGGCAGTAACTGTTTCAGCACCCTGGACAGTGACTACCGATCACAATATAGAGTACCTGTAAAAAAAAAAGACGTTCATACTTGCCGAGAACTTTCTGCTTCCTCCAGTCCGGTCTCCTGGCCGTTGCCTTGGTGACGCGTCCCTCTCGACATCCGGCCCGACCTTCTTGAATGACGACACAGCCCATGTGACCGCTGCAGACAATCAGAGGCTGCAGAGGCCTCTGCAGCCAATCACAGGCTGCAGAGGCCTCTGCAGCCAATCACAGGCTGCCGCGTCAGATAAGAAGGTCGGACTGGAGGTAGAAGAGGGACTCGTCACCAAGACAACGACCGGGTACGTATGAAATGCTTTTTATTTTATTTTTAATCAGCAGCCTCTTTTCTCTATTAGTGATTGATAAAGATAAGTGGCTGCCGATTTGTATAATATTTTTGACCGGGTTCGGTCAAAACGGGTTCGGCCGAACTCGGTGAAGTTCGGATTCGCTGCGAACCGAACTTTTCCGGAAGTTCGGACCGAAACCGGGTTCAGTTGTCCCGGTTCGCTCATCTCTAATCCTCATAACTAAGGCTTCATTCACATCGGCGTTGGGACTCCGTTTATGGGTTCCGTTGGACCTTTCCGTCAGGGGAACCCATGAACGGACTCCAAACTGAAACCATAGGTTTCTGTTTGCATCAGCATTGATTTTAATGGTGACGGATTCTGTGAAAATGGTTTCCGTTTATCACCGTTGTGTAAGGGTTCCGTTATTTTGACTGAATAAATACCGTAGTCGACTCTGCTATTCATTCTGTCAAAACGATGGAACCCTCACACAACGGTGATAAATGGAAACCATTTGCACCGGATCCGTCACCATTGAAATCCATTGTGATGCAAATTCCATTCATGGATTCCTCTGACGGAAAGGTTCAACAGAACCCATGAACAGAGTCCTGACACAGATGTGAACGAAGCCTTAGATGAGGAAATGGATGCCTCTGTGTGACTGGTTGGGTTTGTTGGTTCAATAACATTTAATGTGTTATTATTTGCTTTTCCTGCTTTGCAGTATTTTTGTCCGTTTTTTTTTTGCAAAATTATAAATTAAGCCTTTGAAAAATGAAAAAAAAAAATGACAGGGAAACAGTTACCAATTTTCAGATTACTATTCAGATCACTAAAATTCTAATGCCAATTTAATAAAATGTGGTTGAAATCCACATGTGAACATACTCTAATTGAAGCTGAAGGATCTCCAGCTCGTCTTGGTGGCCGTACAACTTATTTTTCCTTTTTGTACACAATCCCCCCCAGTACTATATTGTAAAGCTTAGACGCTGTTTTCTTATTTTCTCCTGTATGTATTCTGTCGTATTAGGCAATGTGAGCATTGTGTATTTTTTATATGGTTCCCATTAGTGGAATGAAGGGAAAACTTTTCCATAAGGGAGAGATGTGGGAAGGTTTTTCCTGCTTTCCTCTGATGGGATCAGATACAACAGCGATCAAACTGACCTGACAATACAAGCACGTGATACAGCCTGGAAAGGAGAACATCAGTATATTGTAAAGTTGTTTTTTTTTTTTTATATTTTGAGGCCATATAAACCCATTTAAATGTTCCTGGAAAATTCCTTGAAATATGTAGTAAATTTCATTTAGTGTTAAGTACACTGTATTATTAGGGCACTGTACTACAGCAGTATTGTATTGTATTGTATTGTATTGTATTGTATTGTATTGTATTGTATTGTATTGTATTGTGCTAATATTGTCTGACACTTATTTTGGCTCCCAGCAGTGTGTTCGGTTCGGGACTTGCGGCCAAAATTTGTTCCGTCCATTACAGACGTAATGTGCTCGTGTGAATCCAGCCTTACTCTCGTCAGACTTTCCTCTATTCAAATTTAATTTCTCTAACGGCAAAAGAGACAAAAACTCAACATATTCATCACGCCAAATACGATCTCTAATCTCTGTCTTAAGGGAGCTCTCAAAACAAACATTTGGCTAACCGAACCCCATGCAGTTGAACCGCAACAGGAGCGCCAGACCCACCAGCACTCCCAGTGACTTTAGAACCTAGCGCAACAGCCCCAGATAACGAACCGTACCATGCCGCCACAGGAGAAGGAGCAAGGGGGACCACAGGTGGTGGGACCTCACGCTGCACCAAAGCCTCTCTAACACCAGCCAGTAATTGAGCCACTACCTGTCCCAAATCAGACAGTCAAGCTGGGGGGCTCCTGACTATGGTGTGAGCAGGGCTCAGGAAGCCTTGACCTCCTTGCTAGTCTTGACTTGGGGATTAGCGGCATATCCCTGAGCACCCCTGATGGTAAGTCGAACCCGTCACCAGCATTTCACCTATTGAACTTTATTTATCCCTTACTGGCTGCTGCTATCAAAATTTCATTGCCGTTATCCCCTCTCCTAAACTCCTCCTCCGACTGTAAATAACGGTCTGTAAACATGTTGCGTCTTTTATTGTAATAATTCGGTGTCCCGTTGTACGCTCACCCCGGAAGAGGACATCAACGCACAAGTGCGGGATTTTGTGTGCTGGGGAAGGCGAGGAGCTGTCCATCAAAAGTAAAGAGGCGGGGTAAACGCGGAAAGACTTGAGGAATGAAGATAACTCAAAAACTGAATACTAAAGCTACAGAGCCGACTAAGAAGACAATTTTAGGTTAAATAGAAATGATATTTCACCCACTACCCCCTAGTATTGCTGGTTTAATCAGTAAAATGCTGGTGACAGGTTCCCTTTTACCAATAGTTTCTGGCAATGAGGTCAGGGCCGCCATCAGGGGGGTATTATGGGTACTTCTGTAAGGTGCCCGGCCAAACCTAATTGAAAGGGGGGCCCGGCAACTGCCACGACTTGCATTTGGTAGAAAAAATAGGCCCCTGCAATGGGGCCTGTTCTTTTCACCAAAGTAATGTCGTGAGCTGTGGGCCCCCCCTCTCGTCGTGGGGGCCGTAAAGCACCGCCCGCTCGCGCAACCGCAAGCACCGGAGCGCACACCCGCGAACCAGATGCACCGACGGGCACACAAGGACAGCGACGCAGAGAGAGCTTACCTGGGCCGCCTCCTCCTCCTCCTCCTCCTAAACCTCATCCTCCACCTTCTCCTCCTCCTCCTAAGCCTCGTCCTCCTCCTCTGCCTCCTGCTCCGCCTCCTAAGCCGCCTCCTCCTCCTTCTCCTCCTCCTTCTCCTCCTCCTCCTCCTTCTTGTCCTCGTCCTCCTCCGCCTCCTAAGCCTCGCCCTCCTCCGCCTCCTAAGCCTCTACCTCCTCCTCCTCCGCCTCCTAAGCCGCTGCCGCCTCCTCCTCCTCCGCCTCCTAAGCCGTCGCCTCCTCCTCCGCCTCCTCCTCCTACTCGTCCTCCTCCGCCTCCTAAGCCTCGTCCTCCTCCGCCTCCTTCGCTTCCTAAGCCTCGTCCTCCTCCTCCGCCTCCTCCTCCTCCGCCTCCTAGGCCGCCTTCTCCTCCACCTCCTCCTCCTCCGCCTCCTAAGTTCGTCCTCCTCTGCCTCCTAAGCCTCCTCTGCCTCCTAAGCCTTGTCCTCCTCCGTCTCCTAAGCCTCCTCCTCCTCCCCCGCCTCCTAAGCCTCGTCCTCATCCGCCTCCTAAGCTTCGTCCTCCTCCTCCTCCTAAGCCTCGTCGTCCTCCTCCTCCGCCTCCTAAGCCTCGTCCTCCTCCTCCTCCTCCGCCTCCTAAGCCTCGTCCTCCTCCGCCTAAGCCTCGTCCTGCTCCTCCGCCTCCTAAGCCTCCTCCTCCTCCCCCGCCTCCTAAGCCTCGTCCTCCTCCGCCTCCTAAGCTTCGTCCTCCTCCTCCTCCTAAGCCTCGTCCTCCTCCTCCTCCTTCTCCTCCTCCGCCTCCTAAGCCTCGTCCTCCTCCTCCTCCTCCGCCTCCTCCGCCTCCTAAGCCTCGTCGTCCTTCTCCTCCGCGTAGCTGCGTAAGGAGAGGGGGAGGAGTCCAAATGTAGCGCGGCGGCAGGCGTTCTATGATCCCCGCCATTTTCTGGAGCCTCGCTGGAGGTGAAGGACTGGACGTCTGGACCGAAGACATCGCCTGGAAGACTAGACCTGGAAGACATCGCCTGACAACAAGGACTGGAGTGGAAGCCAGCAGCTCTTCTGACACAGTGAGTAAAGTGTCTCAAAGTGCTGATTATGTATGTCCCTGTTCACACAGAGTATTTTGCAGGCAGAAAAAATCTGCCTCAATATTCCTTAAAGAATTTTGAGGCAGATTTTGACCTGCCCACACTAGCTTGCCGCGTTTTTTGCTGCGTTTTTTGCCTGCGGCGATTGAGGACAGCAGACAAAAAATGCAGCGAAAAATGCATTTTCTGTCTCCCATTGATTTTGATGGGAGGTCAGAGGCGGAACCGCGGCAAGAAAGGACATGCTGCTTTTTATTTTTTCCGCGACTGGCTCCCATTGATTTCAGATTAAATCAATGGGAGGCGGTTTTAGATGTTTTTTGGCCCTGATTCCGACGCAGTGTCCGAGTCAATATCAAGGCCCAAAAACTCTGTGAACTGGGCCTTATTGTTAGGGTAGAAACACACTAGGCATGAACACTGTGGAATTTATTGCGGAAAATCCGCAGCGTATAACAGTCGCAGCAGAGTGGATGAGATGTGAACAAATCTCATCCACACGCTGCAAAAATTTGACCTGCCGTGTGGTTTTTTAAGCCGCAGCATGTCAATTTATTCTGTGGAATCGCTACTCCTCTGTTGCGGAAATGCTGCGCTTCTGCCTCAAAAATCACAAATGAGAAAAAAAAAAGGTATTTTTTTGAATTTATAAAAAAGTTTAGACTTACCCCGGCCGTAGTCCTGGTGACGCAATACTCTATTCTTAGCGCAGCCCGGCCTCCTGTCATGACGTTTCATCCCATGTGACTGCTGCAGTGGTCACATGGTCTACAGCGTCATCCCAGGAGGCCGGGCTTCGTTCAGAAGAGAGAGACGCGTTGCCTAAACTATGGCCGGGGCAAGTCGAAACTTTTTTTTCCCTGCAGGATTCCCGTAGCGGACATGCCTCATGAAACCTGCACCACTATTTGGTGCGGTTTTGCTGGCGGAATTCCCTGCAGCTACCGGGGTGGATAAGCTGTTTAGTTTTATGGGCCAGTTTGTGGAAGACCCGACTAGAGGTGAAGCTCTGTTGGATCTGGTCATTTCTAATAATGCAGATCTTGTTGGGAATGTCAATGTTCGTGAAAACCTCGGTAACAGTGATCACAATATAGTTACATTTTACCTATACTGTAAAAAACAAACGCAGGCTGGGAGGGCAAAAACATTTAATTTTAAGAAAGCCAATTTCCCCAGGATGAGGGCTGCAATTCAGGATATGGACTGGGAAGAACTAATGTCAAATAATGGAACAAATGATAAATGGGAGATTTTCAAATCTACTTTGAGTTATTATAGTGCAAAATTTATTCCTACGGGTAACAAGTATAAACGACTCAAATTAAACCCCACATGGCTTACACCTTCTGTGAAAGGGGCAATACATGACAAAAAAAGGGCATTTAAAAAATACAAATCTGAGGGTACAGCTGTAGCCTTTGTAAAATATAAAGAGCTTAATAAAATCTGTAAAAATGTAATAAAATTAGCAAAAATACAAAATGAAAGGCAGGTGGCCAAGGATAGTAAAACAAATCCCAAAAAATTCTTCAAGCATATAAATGCAAAAAAGCCCAGGTCTGAACATGTAGGACCCCTAGATAATGGTAATGGGGAGTTGATCACAGGGGATCAAGAGAAGGCAGAGTTACTAAATGGGTTCTTTAGCTCTGTATATACAACTGAAGAAGGAGCAGCTGATGTAGCCGGTGCCAGTGCTGTTAATATATCAGTTGATATACTGAATTGGATGAATGTAGAGATGGTCCAAGCTAAATTAAATAAAATAAATGTGCACAAGGCCCCGGGACCAGATGGGATACACCCTAGAATTCTTAAAGAGCTTAGTTCAGTTATTTCTGTCCCCCTTTTCATAATATTCAGAGAATCTCTAGTGACTGGTATAGTGCCAAGGGACTGGCGCAGCGCAAATGTGGTGCCTATTTTCAAAAAGGGCTCTAGGTCTTCCCCGGGTAATTATAGACCAGTAAGCTTAACATCCATCGTGGGGAAAATGTTTGAGGGGCTATTGAGGGACTATATACAGGATTATGTGACAATAAATAGTATTATAAGTGACAGCCAGCACTGTTTTACTAAGGACAGAAGTTGTCAAACCAACCTAATCTGTTTTTATGAAGAGGTGAGCAGAAGTCTAGACAGAGGGGCCGCTGTGGATTTAGTGTTTTTGGACTTTGCAAAGGCATTTGACACTGTCCCCCATAGACGCCTAATGGGTAAATTAAGGACTATAGGTTTAGAAAATATAGTTTGTAATTGGATTGAGAATTGGCTCAAGGACCGTATCCAGAGAGTTGTGGTCAATGATTCCTTCTCTGAATGGTCACCGGTTATAAGTGGTGTACCCCAGGGTTCAGTGCTGGGACCACTATTATTCAACTTATTTATTAATGATATAGAGGATGGGATTAATAGCACTATTTCTATTTTTGCAGATGACACCAAGCTATGTAATATAGTTCAGACTATGGAAGATGTTCATGAATTACAGGCAGATTTAAACAAACTAAGTGTTTGGGCGTCCACTTGGCAGATGAAGTTTAATGTAGATAAATGTAAAGTTATGCATCTGGGTACCAACAACCTGCATGCATCATATGTCCTAGGGGGAGCTACACTGGTGGATTCACTTGTTGAGAAGGATCTGGGTGTACTTGTAAATCATAAACTCAATAACAGCATGCAGTGTCAATCAGCTGCTTCAAAGGCCAGCAGGATATTGTCGTGTATTAAAAGAGGCATGGACTCGCGGGACAGGGATGTAATATTACCACTTTACAAAGCATTAGTGAGGCCTCATCTAGAATATGCAGTCCAGTTCTGGGCTCCAGTTCATAGAAAGGATGCCCTGGAGTTGGAAAAAATACAAAGAAGAGCAACGAAGCTAATAAGGGGCATGGAGAATTTAAGTTATGAGGAAAGATTGAAAGAATTAAACCTATTTAGCCTTGAAAAAAGACGACTAAGGGGGGACATGATTAACTTATATAAATATATTAATGGCACATACAAAAAATATGGTGAAATCCTGTTCCTTGTAAAACCCCCTCAAAAAACAAGGGGGCACTCCCTCCGTCTGGAGAAAAAAAGGTTCAAGCTGCAGAGGCGACAAGCCTTCTTTACTGTGAGAACGGTGAATCTATGGAATAGCCTACCGCAGGAGCTGGTCACAGCAGGGACAGTAGATGGCTTTAAAAAAGGGTTAGATAATTTCCTAGAACAAAAAAATATTAGCTCCTATGTGTAGAAATTTTTCCTTCCCTTTTCCCTTCCCTTGGTTGAACTTGATGGACATGTGTCTTTTTTCAGCCGTACTAACTATGTAACTATGTAACTATGTAATATCCGCCTAGTGTGTTCCTACCCTTATGATGCGCTCCTGGAGCTGCTGCCTGTCTCTAAATAGGCAGTTGGTCCAGTAGAATTTGCAATTATTTTTTTCTGTGAACCAGCTTAAAAAAATACAAAACTTTTGTGTGAGGCTGGGTTCACACGAGCATGTTCGATCCGTAAAGGACGGAACATTTTTCGGCCGCAAGTCCCGGACCGAACACAGTGCAGGGAGCCGGGCTCCTAGCATCATAGTTTTGTACGACGCTAGGAGTCCCTGCCTCTCCGTGGAACTACTGTCCCGTTCTGAAAACATGATTACAGTACGGGACAGTTGTCCCGCAGCGAGGCAGGGACTCCTAGCGTCGTACATAACTATGATGCTAGGAGCCCGGCTCCCTGCACTGTGTTCGGTCCGGGACTTGCGGCCGAAATACGTTCCGTCCTTTACGGACCGAACACGCTCGTGTGACTCCAGCCTGAGGCTTTGTTCACAGCTGCGTTGGAGGCTCCGTTGCAGATCTGACAGAGAATACTGGATACTGTAGTGCAGCATGCTGCACTATTGTTTTCGTTAAAACAACCGACACCCCAATGGAAATCCGACAAAACCCATTAAAGTCAATGGGTTTCGTTAGCGGCAGGTGTTGTCTTTTGTGCAGCGGAACAGGTGCTTCTTATTTTTCCATTGCTCTGCTCTGACAGAGGAGAATAACAGAAAGTTGAATGCAGGTGTGAACCCAGCCCTACATTTTGGGCATTTTGAGTAAAATAAAACTTGCACTCCCATGCAGGCGGAGCTTGTACGGAGTGGTGGTCAAGCATGTATGCTGCTGTTTCTGTCATTCCCATACACTTTGAATGAAATGGAAGCGTACACGCTTGACCGCCGCTCAATTCAATGTTCCCCTCACTGTGGGGGGTGCAGTGAGGAGGATCTGGGGGTTTGGGACCCTCGTTCTTATGAACACAAAAAAAAAACAATTAAACTGTAAAATTATTGTTAACCCACCTGCTGGCCTCCCTTTCTTGCTTGCCGCTCCGTTCCCTCGTTCTGGTCCCAGTTGTCCGGGATCCAAGATGGCTGCTACTGTCTCAGACTTGCATATAGAAAGCGTTGCCTGCCAGTCTGAGACATGCCGCCCACCTCCTTCACTGCTCTCGGAATCTTTGTGTCCATCTCTTCTGACACATCTGGCTTCTTGAAAGGGGTTCCGTCTGCAGCAACATCCTCACTGACAGCGCCAGGGTTGGCATGAATCATCTTCTGTATGTAGGTATATAACATTGTATGCTCGTAACGGTCTTATATGTTTTATTGTCTGTGTTTTTTTTACAGGTTTTAGTATCTTTGACTATGTAAGATCGTCGTAGGATCGAATTTTTACCAATAAAATTATCAAAGCGGGCTGTAGGGGGACGCAGTTTATTTCAATTAAGTATTTTTTATACATTTTTCCACTGTATAACAGAACTAGTAATCGAGGTGTCTGACTGACACCTCTCCATTACAATTGCTAGGGTTTGGTGTCAGCCAGAGGTGTGCTATGCCCACTTTCGGCTGACACCAACCCCTTTTCTCCAGTACCCAACGCACCAGGGGTACTGGGAAGAGCCGAGGACTATTGGGTGGCCCCTGGGACGGCCAGAGGCTGGTGTTTTTAGGATTGGAGGGAACCAATAGCCATGGACCTATCCATCCTGATAATTTCAAGCTGCGGTTGTTGGTTTTTCTTGGCAGGATAGAGAAATAGGAGGACCCCACATGTTTTTTTGTTTAATCATTTAGATTTTTTTAAGAAAAGCATTACACTATGCTATAAATACAAAAATATATATATATAAAAAAAAAAAAACATGGAGAAAATCAATAGCTGCAGTCTGATTATCCGGATGGGAAGGTCCATGGCTATTGGTCCCCTCCCATCCTAAAAACACCAGCCTGCGGCTGCCCATTACGTTGCTTGGGCCGCTCCTGATGGTTCTCGCCTCTTCCCAGTACCCCTGGTGCGTTGGGTACTGAGTTAATTGCAGGGATTAGTGTCAGCCAAAGGTGGACATAGCCCATCACTGACTGACACCAAGCCCTAGCGATTGTAATGGAGAGGTGTCAGTCAGACACATTGATTACTAGTTCTGTTACACAGTTGAAAAAAATATAAAAAACACTTTATTGAAATAAACTGCCCCCCCCCCTACAGCCCACTTTGACCATTTTATTGGTAAAAATTTGATCCCACGACAATCCAACGTAGTCCAAGACACGGAAACCTTAAAAAAAACAGACAATAAAACATATAAGACCGTTACAAGCATACAATGTGATATACTTAAAGAGGCTCTGTCACCACATTATAAGTGCCCTCTCTCCTACATAATGTGATCGGCGCTGTAATGTAGATAACAGTGGTTTTTATGAACAATTTGAGATTTATGCTAATTAGTTTCTTAATAGACAACTGGGCGCTTTTTAACTTATTACCAACTGGGCGTTGTACAGAGAAGTGTATGACGCTGGCCAATCAGTGACCAATCAGCGTCATACACTTCTCATCGTTCCAGCCCAGCTACTTTCACTGCACAGCGTGATCTCGCTGTGCTGTCACATACTCCCACATTAACTTTACCAAAGTGTCTTGAGAGTGAATAGACATCACCTCCAGCCAGGACGGGATGTCTATTCACGCTGCCACAACTTCGGTAAAGTTTCTGTGGGACTTACTCACATCACAGCGTGATCTCGCGAGGTCACGCTGTGCAGCAAAAGAAGCTGGGCTAGAACGATGAGAAGTGTATGATGCTGATTGGTCACTGATTGGTCAGCGTCATACACTTCACTCCACAACGCCCAGTTGGTAAAAAGTTAAAAAGCGCCCAGTTGTCTATTAAGAAACTAATTAGCATAAATTTAAAATTGTTCATAACTGGGTCAAAAATTATCGTTTTTCAAAATAAAAACCACTGTTGTTATCTACATCACAGCACTGATCAGATTATGTAGGAAATAGGAGATGATTCATGCCAACCCTGGCGCGGTCTTGCTCCGTCCTCCACTGACACGCTGTCAATGAGGATGTTGCTGCAGCCGGAACCCCTGTCAAGAAGCCAGCAGGACAAGTATCATAAGAGATGGACACAGCGCTGACAACATCGGTGCTTGTCATTTTGAGAGCAGTGAAGAAGGTGCATGTCTCAGATTTGCAGGTAATGCTTTCTATATACAAGTCTGAGACAGCACCAGCTATCTTGGATTCTGGAAAACGGGGAACGGAATGAGTAAGCAGAACCAGAAGCAAGTGAGGCCAGCAGGTAAGTTATCAATAATTTTGCAGTATTTAATTTGTTGTTTTTTTGGACCGAATGGTTGCTTTTTAACCAGTAAGCAGCAGCTCCAGTGTGCGTCTGGCTGGGGTGTATTTACATTGCCGAGCGGTCTCATGCTGCAATCTAGCACATCTTGACGTCACGCTCAACGTCATAAGCGTTAACCATAACGTTTAAAACTCTGTAGAGCTAATGACGAAGCTCTTTATAAAATATATATATATTTATTTTTTCTTTCACTTAATAATTTTTATTATTTCTAAAGGTCCAAAGCGCTGAAGAGCAATGCCAGCGACGCCAACTGCTGTGTCTGGATAGGGCAGAGGGAGCGGCTCAGCTTCAGTGTGTGGTAAGCGCTTGTGAGCTTGATGCCCCCCTGCTGAAGAGAAGAGAAGACTGCAAAGGTAAGTGTAAAATGAATAAATGGGTTACATATAGAACTAGAATAATATTTACACACAGGGGTGTAACTACATTGTGCTGCGCCACACGCCACACTTTTGAATAGCCTCGTCCACCTTAAACATGGACCCCAGAACCGACATAAAAATATAAAAAAAATTGACAGCTAACCGTCTCTGTTACCGGCCTGGGGACCAATTAGCAGGCCCCCATGCCGGCGATTGCTGTGATTGGTCAGTCTACAGAGACTGACCAATCACAGCCGTCTGTGACGTCGTCTACAGGAGAAAGCTCCTATCACTTTCTCTGATCTCCTCATTTCTGTGAGATCCGTGAGGAGATCAGAGAAAGCTGTGTAAAAAAAAAACCACTATTTTTATTAACCCCTTCCCGAAAATGGGCGTATAGTAACGCCCTGAGGATGAAGTGGGCACAGGAGCTGTGCTCGCTCCATATTCATCGGGCGTCGGCTGTAATATACAGCCCACATCCCACTCCAACAACAGTGATCACTGTTCTCTACGAACGCTGTAGTTTAACCCCTTAAATGCCGCTGTCAATAGCGACAGCGGCATTTAAGTGATTGATACAGAGGGAGGAGGCTCACTCTGCACCCCATTGCCCCCCCCCCCCCGCAAAAAATCACGGGGTTCTGATGGTTGCAATGGCAACCAGGAAGCCTAGCAATGGCTTCCTGGTTGCCAGGTACGGGAGCCTATTAGGTCCTGCCCAAGGCAGGATGTAATAGGCTCAACTGTCAGTTGTAAAGTGACAATAGTTACAATACACTGCACTACACAAGTACATACAGAAGTAGTGCAGTGTATTGTGCAGGGGATCAGAAGATCAGATCTTCCAGTCTCCTAGTAAGTGTAAAATAAAAAGTGAAAAAAAAAAAGTTTTAGACAAATAAATAAATAAATAAACGTTTTACGTAATAAAAACAATAATCACCTTGTTTCCCTGATCAAGTCCTTTATAATTAGAAAAAAACGAAAAAAAAAAAACTAGACATAATAGGTATCGCCTATCGCGTTTGTTTCGGCCTGACCTAAAAAAATATCATATTATTTATCCCGCACGGTGAACACCGTAAAAAAAATACAATAAAAAACAATGTCAGAATTTCCTTTTTTGGTCACGTTGTTTCCAAAAAAATGGAATAAAAAGTGATCAAAAAGTCGCGCATAGCCAAACATGGTACAAATAAAAACTACAGTGTGTCACGCAAAAAACAAGCCCTCACAAAGCTCCGTCGACAAAAAAATAAAAAAGTTATGGCTCTCATGATATGGTGACACTAAAACATTTTATTTAGAAAAAAGTGTTTTTATTGTGTAAAAGTAGTAAATCATATAAAAACAATATACATTTGGTACACAAGGAAGAACTGGGAGTATAGAAGCCATGTGATAAAAAATAAACCTTTATTACATAGAATATACACATTACATAGAAAAATTTAAAAAGGTACAATTGGAAAGAGTGACTCTGAAGTTCCCAATGCAGACAGGCAGGCTCAGTGAGTCAAGGTAAACATACAGGGGAATTACCACTATCATATTGAGCAAAAGCAAACACAGATACTGAAGAACATGACATGATATAAGTATAAGTATAAATATAGGAAAACAAATCAGAAACACAAATTGCATGTGCAGGTTTCCGAGTCGTATCCCAAAATAAGCGATGTGTAGCAGTCAATAATCAATCTCAAGATAGTTTGAAGTTTGCAAGTATGACCCAAATGAAAAAGTGTATCTTACCCATAATACAGTGTATTTGGAGCCTGACGGACGTATGGAACACCCCAACGCGCGTTTCGCGATGTGCTTCCTCAAGGGGTATACAGTGTCTAGTTCGGAACAGCCTTAAATACTAAAGAAAACAGGTGTGTGCGATATCACCTGATCCAAGGAGAGTGCAGCGCATATCCTCCGCCGACAACCGGATGTGAGGCATGCCCCACTTCCATACCCCAGCGCCGTAGCGCATATCCAGGGTCCCCGACGCGTACAGGGACCCCGGACATGCGCAGTGCGCTACAGGGGCGGGAACGTGGCGTCAACACAGCGGTGACGAACGGGAGAGACGCGCATCTCATTGGACAAGGGACACGGCGGAGAGGTAAGGGAATCCCGTGGGTCAGTTTTAGATTCTGACTGACTATCATGTGTGTTGTGTCACTTTATAAAATCTATGAAAACGAAGAGAGTATGCATACACAAATAGAAGTGAATGCATAGAAGTGAGTGACCACAGAAGAGAGACACATTATACTCTCTTCATAGAAGAGATAGAATGTCTTAAAATATGAGAATCTGTAGTGATTACCAATAACTTGGTCGCAAACATGTGAACACAAATTTTATGCAAATTATGACAAAATAAAATACAAGGTAAAACTACATCATATTAATACCCCATAATTATACAGGATAGGTGAAGAGCATACCCCCATAATTAGTGGGTGTGTTATAGGCCGAATGCTTCCAATAATAAATTGTACACATGGGGCCAACTAAAAAAATCAGTAAAGAAAGAAAGTGTAACATACATTATCCCATTACATAAAATAGTAGAAAATATGATATCAACAAAGATAGAAACAAGCCCTAAGAGAAGGGAAGTGTTATCAATACATCATCAAATTTAAGAAAGGATTGGTGACATTATACACAACAGATATTTCCTCTCCTTCAACACATTCAACCAGGATCCAGTTCTGGGTTGGGGATTCGCATCTAAAGAAGGCTGTCAGACGAAATGGGTACCTAAATAACACAGTAAAAGACACATGTTAAAAATAAATTAAAAGCAAAAACAGAAGGTAGTAGGATAGTTAGAGGAAAATTTATAGAAAGGATGCAAAGTTCAGTTGTTCATTGAGGCCATTTGGCACCATAGAGCCCAGCTTCACAATCCACATACATTCTCTTTGGGCCAGAACCTTCTTCAAGTCACCCCCTCTGATGCCACAGTGTATACGATCAATACCCCGAATCATAAGGGATCTTGGGCTGCTGTCATGACATTCTTTGAAGTGTCTGGGTAACGTTTTTAGTTGTCTTGGATCACTGATTTTCTTAGCTCCAATAATATACCTGACATGCTCCCTCGTACGTATCCTCAACTGTCGGGATGTTAAACCCACATAAATTTTTGGGCAACCGCATAAAGCATAGTATACAACGTATGTAGTACTACAAGAGATATAATCTCTGATTGTAAATGTTTTACTGCCATCTGTTGTCTTAAAGTCCTTAGTTCTACTGATATTTGGGCATGCGGTGCAGTCACCACATGGGTAACATCCAGTTATGGGTTCCCGTGCACCAAAGGGATTGACAGTTTTGGATACATAATGACTTTTGGTCAAGAGGTCCTTAAGATTTTTGCTCCTCCTAGCTGTCATCATAGGTTTTAGTGATAGACTCTTTGCTAGGGCTGGTTCTGACCTTAAAATGGGCCAATATTGTGCCAAGATAGACCTCATATTATCCCATTGATTGTTATATGTCGTAATGAAACGAGTTTGGTTATCGACAGTGGGATGACTTTTGTTTTGAAGGAGCTCGAGATGCGGAGTTTTTCTAGCCCTATTGTAACCAGATTTAATGAGGCGTGTACTGTATCCTCTATCTGAAAATCGGGATTTCAGGTCATCTGACTGTCGCTCAAAGAGTCTATCGGTGGAGCAGATCCGCTTCATCCTGAGGAACTGCCCAACCGGGATGGCTCTGACAGTGGACCGAGTATGAAAAGAGGAGGCGTGCAGCAAGGAATTCACTGATGTGGACTTCCGAAAGACATCTGTCTGAAGGAATCCATCGCAATCAGTAAAAATCTGTATATCCAAAAAATCTATTTGTTGTTTATGTGACTTATAGGTCAACTTGATATTGACTGAGTTCAAATTCAATTGCCGCATGAATTCCACCAGTTCATACTCGGAACCCTGCCATATGAAAAGAATGTCATCAATGTACCGAAGCCAGCACTGCACATGTTCAGCGGCCCGAGCGCCATCCCCAAGAAAAACCTGCCTCTCCCAGAGGCCGAGAAACAGGTTTGCATAGGATGGCGCGCAGGCCGCGCCCATGGCAGTGCCCCTGGTCTGTAAATAAAAGTGATCTTTAAACACAAAGAAGTTGTGAGTCAAAATATACTGAAGCAGTTCCAGTATAAGATCACACATTTCGCCATCCCGGTTGCTGGTCCCCAGGTAGAAGCGGACCGCCTCCAAACCATCACTATGTCGTATACATGTGTACAGAGACTCAACGTCTGCCGTAACGAGAAACATGTCAGGCTCGATTTGAATACCATCTAACCTACCCAGGACTTCCGTCGTGTCTTTGATGTATGAGGGCAAATCAGCAACCAGAGGTTTAAGATAGTAATCTATAAATTTGTATATTGGGTCACAGAGACCACCCATACCTGACACGATCGGACGTCCTGGGGGGTCCACAAGACTCTTGTGAACCTTAGGCAGGAAATAAAGCGTTGGGATCTTAGGCTCATTGATCAGGAGTCCCTCATAAATTTTCTTAGGGATAAGTCCCTTATCTAGGGCCTTACTGAGAATATTGGTTAATTCTACAGAAAAAGAGAGCAGCGGACTATGAGTCAATTTGGCATAAGTGTGTTTATCTCGTAATTGTCTCAGGGCTTCCCTTTCGTATTTCGCCATTGGCCTTCCTCACTAAATATATTTCGAAGGGCCTTATCCCCAGAGGGCTGAGAGTACAGGTATTCCCCTCCTTTGATATGGAAAGTGATATTTTTAAAAGCAAATGGGAAACTTTAGCCAACACATGCTCAATGGGCTTTATGGATCTTTTGGTCCAATCTAATTCAAATACATTGATTGAATTGGAAAAAGATATAGACGAGATTCAGTCTACAATGAAAAAAGATTTTTCCAATGATGTTCTGACCAAAATACAGGATGATTTGGATAAGGATTACTCTAAGTGGGAGAAAGACATATGCATGATCAAATCGGGGAAATTTCAGAGAGACTTATCTGATTATCAATCAAACAGAGTATACAGATGGCATATGAGACGTGGCCGTCCCAGATCTAGATCTCTCCCCCACTCCAGATCATCATCAGTCTCATCCCGTGCATCAGGTGAGGAAACACATAGAGCTAGAGACACGAACCACAGTGACACCAGTGGGAATAGTCAGGGCTTTTCAGGCTCAAGGAGGCGCTATGACAGACATGCCAAGCATAAGAACATGCGAAATACTCAGCAGGACAATAAATCATCAAACAATCTGGAGGTAATTAACCTATCTTCATATGCCCTCTCTGATGCTCAGTGTGATGTTCTCAGTAAGGGGTTGACTTTCTCACCCACCAACCACTTTGATTTCTTCACAGCTCTGAAGGACCTACACCTCTTTTCGCGTAAATTGATTTTAAAGAAACTCCATAGTAGGAGTTCTGACACGATGGTAGTCACCAGCGAAATGGAAAGGGAGGCCCTCCAGGCTCTTGAGGATCTCTTACGTGAACAGACATCTGAGGTAATGGGTGCCTTTCCGACATCTGTGCTACCCAGGTCCACGAGGTTTCCCCCCTTGTCCCTATGTCCTGAGGTTGAAATCTTCACCAGATTAGTTATGGATCAATTCAAGCAATTGTCCATTACAAGAGGAGCAGACAATTTAACTGGCTCCCAGAGGAAAGCCTTGGGGGAATTGCGACGTCTGGATGATGTAGTGATTAAACCTGCAGACAAGGGGGGGAACATCGTGGTCTGGCCAATGGCGAAATACGAAAGGGAAGCCCTGAGACAATTACGAGATAAACACACTTATGCCAAATTGACTCATAGTCCGCTGCTCTCTTTTTCTGTAGAATTAACCAATATTCTCAGTAAGGCCCTAGATAAGGGACTTATCCCTAAGAAAATTTATGAGGGACTCCTGATCCATTGAGCCTAAGATCCCAACGCTTTATTTCCTGCCTAAGGTTCACAAGAGTCTTGTGGACCCCCCAGGACGTCCGATCGTGTCAGGTATGGGTGGTCTCTGTGACCCAATATGCAAATTTATAGATTACTATCTTAAACCTCTGGTTGCTGATTTGCCCTCATACATCAAAGACACGACGGAAGTCCTGGGTAGGTTAGATGGTATTCAAATCGAGCCTGACATGTTTCTCGTTACGGCAGACGTTGAGTCTCTGTACACATGTATACGACATAGTGATGGTTTGGAGGCGGTCCGCTTCTACCTGGGGACCAGCAACCGGGATGGCGAAATGTGTGATCTTATACTGGAACTGCTTCAGTATATTTTGACTCACAACTTCTTTGTGTTTAAAGATCACTTTTATTTACAGACCAGGGGCACTGCCATGGGCGCGGCCTGCGCGCCATCCTATGCAAACCTGTTTCTCGGCCTCTGGGAGAGGCAGGTTTTTCTTGGGGATGGCGCTCGGGCCGCTGAACATGTGCAGTGCTGGCTTCGGTACATTGATGACATTCTTTTCATATGGCAGGGTTCCGAGTATGAACTGGTGGAATTCATGCGGCAATTGAATTTGAACTCAGTCAATATCAAGTTGACCTATAAGTCACATAAACAACAAATAGATTTTTTGGATATACAGATTTTTACTGATTGCGATGGATTCCTTCAGACAGATGTCTTTCGGAAGTCCACATCAGTGAATTCCTTGCTGCACGCCTCCTCTTTTCATACTCGGTCCACTGTCAGAGCCATCCCGGTTGGGCAGTTCCTCAGGATGAAGCGGATCTGCTCCACCGATAGACTCTTTGAGCGACAGTCAGATGACCTGAAATCCCGATTTTCAGATAGAGGATACAGTACACGCCTCATTAAATCTGGTTACAATAGGGCTAGAAAAACTCCGCATCTCGAGCTCCTTCAAAACAAAAGTCATCCCACTGTCAATAACCAAACTCGTTTCATTACGACATATAACAATCAATGGGATAATATGAGGTCTATCTTGGCACAATATTGGCCCATTTTAAGGTCAGAACCAGCCCTAGCAAAGAGTCTATCACTAAAACCTATGATGACAGCTAGGAGGAGCAAAAATCTTAAGGACCTCTTGACCAAAAGTCATTATGTATCCAAAACTGTCAATCCCTTTGGTGCACGGGAACCCATAACTGGATGTTACCCATGTGGTGACTGCACCGCATGCCCAAATATCAGTAGAACTAAGGACTTTAAGACAACAGATGGCAGTAAAACATTTACAATCAGAGATTATATCTCTTGTAGTACTACATACGTTGTATACTATGCTTTATGCGGTTGCCCAAAAATTTATGTGGGTTTAACATCCCGACAGTTGAGGATACGTACGAGGGAGCATGTCAGGGATATTATTGGAGCTAAGAAAATCAGTGATCCAAGACAACTAAAAACGTTACCCAGACACTTCAAAGAATGTCATGACAGCAGCCCAAGATCCCTTATGATTCGGGGTATTGATCGTATACACTGTGGCATCAGAGGGGGTGACTTGAAGAAGGTTCTGGCCCAAAGAGAATGTATGTGGATTGTGAAGCTGGGCTCTATGGTGCCAAATGGCCTCAATGAACAACTGAACTTTGCATCCTTTCTATAAATTTTCCTCTAACTATCCTACTACCTTCTGTTTTTGCTTTTAATTTATTTTTAACATGTGTCTTTTACTGTGTTATTTAGGTACCCATTTCGTCTGACAGCCTTCTTTAGATGCGAATCCCCAACCCAGAACTGGATCCTGGTTGAATGTGTTGAAGGAGAGGAAATATCTGTTGTGTATAATGTCACCAATCCTTTCTTAAATTTGATGATGTATTGATAACACTTCCCTTCTCTTAGGGCTTGTTTCTATCTTTGTTGATATCATATTTTCTACTATTTTATGTAATGGGATAATGTATGTTACACTTTCTTTCTTTACTGATTTTTTTAGTTGGCCCCATGTGTACAATTTATTATTGGAAGCATTCGGCCTATAACACACCCACTAATTATGGGGGTATGCTCTTCACCTATCCTGTATAATTATGGGGTATTAATATGATGTAGTTTTACCTTGTATTTTATTTTGTCATAATTTGCATAAAATTTGTGTTCACATGTTTGCGACCAAGTTATTGGTAATCACTACAGATTCTCATATTTTAAGACATTCTATCTCTTCTATGAAGAGAGTATAATGTGTCTCTCTTCTGTGGTCACTCACTTCTATGCATTCACTTCTATTTGTGTATGCATACTCTCTTCGTTTTCATAGATTTTATAAAGTGACACAACACACATGATAGTCAGTCAGAATCTAAAACTGACCCACGGGATTCCCTTACCTCTCCGCCGTGTCCCTTGTCCAATGAGATGCGCGTCTCTCCCGTTCGTCACCGCTGTGTTGACGCCACGTTCCCGCCCCTGTAGCGCACTGCGCATGTCCGGGGTCCCTGTACGCGTCGGGGACCCTGGATATGCGCTACGGCGCTGGGGTATGGAAGTGGGGCATGCCTCACATCCGGTTGTCGGCGGAGGATATGCGCTGCACTCTCCTTGGATCAGGTGATATCGCACACACCTGTTTTCTTTAGTATTTAAGGCTGTTCCGAACTAGACACTGTATACCCCTTGAGGAAGCACATCGCGAAACGCGCGTTGGGGTGTTCCATACGTCCGTCAGGCTCCAAATACACTGTATTATGGGTAAGATACACTTTTTCATTTGGGTCATACTTGCAAACTTCAAACTATCTTGAGATTGATTATTGACTGCTACACATCGCTTATTTTGGGATACGACTCGGAAACCTGCACATGCAATTTGTGTTTCTGATTTGTTTTCCTATATTTATACTTATACTTATATCATGTCATGTTCTTCAGTATCTGTGTTTGCTTTTGCTCAATATGATAGTGGTAATTCCCCTGTATGTTTACCTTGACTCACTGAGCCTGCCTGTCTGCATTGGGAACTTCAGAGTCACTCTTTCCAATTGTACCTTTTTAAATTTTTCTATGTAATGTGTATATTCTATGTAATAAAGGTTTATTTTTTATCACATGGCTTCTATACTCCCAGTTCTTCCTTGTGTATAAAATGTTTACCCAGGAGTGCCTTCCTAATAGATTATTTTGGTAGTATGCTTTACACCCATAGCATCTAACCCGTGATACTTCTTGCTAGAGGAGCCCTTTTTGTGTATAATATACATTTGGTATTGCCATAATCGTATCGAACCGCAGAATAAAGTAAACATGTTGTTTATACTGCACAGAGAACGCCGTTAAAAAATTATAAAAAAAACTGATCAAATTATCTCATGTACCCCAAAATGATACTAATAAAAACTACAGCTCGTCCCAAGAAAATCAAGCACTCACACAGCTCGTCAACGGAAAAATAAAAAGTTATGACTCTTGGAACGCAATAATGCAGAACTACGGCCCAAACTAATTTATATGTGCAGCAGTGCTTCACCTAAAACCCCACGTCATCATTTGCAGCCCCCACTGGTAGACCCTGTAAATGCAGCGGAAACGATGACATTTTGGGGTCTGTGCTACATATGGGGCTAGTGAAGAAGTCAAAGATTAGGCAATGCTGGAGTGCGGATATTTTGTACAACACCACAGACACCCTTTAGAAGTGCGACTCCTGCACCCAATAATCCGGCCTGTGCATAAAGGATTGGTTCAAAGCGTATGTCACTATCCATGGATAATTAATTTTATTATTCATTCTCCCCATTATTACATCATCCTATTATGACCTGTTGCACTCCGCCCAGCTTACATATACCCTGATGCACTCCGTGCAGCTTATATATACCCTGATGTACTCTGCGCAGCTTACATATACCCTGATGTACTCCGCCCAGCTTACATATACCCTGATGTACTCCGCCCAGCTTACATATACCCTGATGTACTCCGCGCAGTTTACATATACCCTGATGTACTCCGCCCAGCTTACATATACCCTGATGTACTCCGCCCAGCTTACATATACCCTGATGTACTCCGCCCAGCTTACATATACCCTGATGCACTCCGTGCAGCTTACATATACCCTGATGTACTCTGCGCAGCTTACATATACCCTGATGTACTCCGCCCAGCTTACATATACCCTGATGTACTCCGCCCAGCTTACATATACCCTGATGTACTCCGCGCAGTTTACATATACCCTGATGTACTCCGCCCAGCTTACATATACCCTGATGTACTCCGCCCAGCTTACATATACCCTGATGTACTCCGCCCAGCTTACATATACCCTGATGCACTCCGTGCAGCTTACATATACCCTGATGTACTCTGCGCAGCTTACATATACCCTGATGTACTCCGCCCAGCTTACATATACCCTGATGTACTCCGCCCAGCTTACATATACCCTGATGTACTCCGCGCAGTTTACATATACCCTGATGTACTCCGCCCAGCTTACATATACCCTGATGTACTCCGCCCAGCTTACATATACCCTGATGTACTCTGCCCAGCTAACATATACCCTGATGTACTCCACCCAGCTTACATATACCCTGATGTACTCCGCCCAGCTTACATATACCCTGATGTACTCCGCCCAGCTTACATATACCCTGATGTACTCCGCGCAGTTTACATATACCCTGATGTACTCCGCCCAGCTTACATATACCCTGATGTACTCCGCCCAGCTTACATATACCCTGATGTACTCCGCCCAGCTTACATATACCCTGATGCACTCCGTGCAGCTTACATATACCCTGATGTACTCTGCGCAGCTTACATATACCCTGATGTACTCCGCCCAGCTTACATATACCCTGATGTACTCCGCCCAGCTTACATATACCCTGATGTACTCCGCGCAGTTTACATATACCCTGATGTACTCCGCCCAGCTTACATATACCCTGATGTACTCCGCCCAGCTTACATATACCCTGATGTACTCTGCCCAGCTAACATATACCCTGATGTACTCCACCCAGCTTACATATACCCTGATGTACTCCGCGCAGTTTACATATACCCTGATGTAATCCGCCCAGCTTACATATATCCTGATGTACTCCGCCCAGCTTACATATACCCTGATGTACTCCGCCCAGCTTACATATATCCTGATGTACTCTGCCCAGCTAACATATACCCTGATGTACTCCGCCCTGCTTACATATACCCTGATGTACTCTGCCCAGCTTACATATAGCCTGATGTACTCCGCCCAGCTTACATATACCCTCATGTACTCCGCCCAGTTTACATATACCCTGATGTACTCCGCCCAGATTACATATGCCCCCACATTATAAACGAAAACACCAGTAAAACACTAAACAAAACTACTACCAAGCAAAATCTGCGCTCCAAAAGCCAAATGGCGCTCCTTCTGGGCCTGACAGTGTGCCCAAACAGCAGTTTATGACCACATGGGGTATTACCATACTCTGGAGAACCGCTTAACAATTTATGGGGTGTATGTCTCCAGTGGTACAAGCTGGGAACAACACATTGGGGACTGAAATAGCATATCTGTGGAAAATGGCAATTTTCAATCGGCAACATCCACTGTGCACTAATTTCTGCAAAACCTTTGGGGGTCAAAATGCTCACTACACTTCTAGATGAATTCTTTGAGGGGTGTAGTTTCCTTAAAGGGGTCACTTCTCTGGAGTTTTCACAGTACTGGTACCTCTGCGCAATGCAACATGGCGTAAAAAACAAATTTTGTAAAATCTCCACTCCAAAAATGAAATAGCGCTTTTTCCGTTTAGACCCTTGCCGTATGTCCAAATAGCCGTTTACAACCACATATGGGGTATTTCCCTACTCAGGAGAAATTGTGTAACACATTTTGGGGTGTCTTTTCTCCTGTATTCCTTGTGGAAATTAAAAATTATGAGCTAAATCTACAGGTTATTGGAAAAATATTTTTTTTTCATTTTCACGGACCAATTCTAATAAAATCTATTAAACACCTGAGGGTTCAAAATACTCACTACACCTCTAATTTAATTCTTTCAGGGGTATAGTCTCCAAATTGGGATCACACCTGGGGAATTTCTACTGTACTGGTACTTCAGGGACTCTGCAAATGCGACATGGCCCCCGGAAACCAATTCAGCAAAATCTGCGTTGCAAAATCAAAATGTTGCTCCGGCCCTTCTGAGCCCTGCCGTGGGTCCAAACAGCAGTTTATTACCACATATGGGGTATTGCCTTAATCAGGAGAAATTGTTTTACAAATGTTGAGGTGCTTTTTCTCCTTTATTCCTTATAAAAATTAGAAAATTCAGGTTTTTTTCAGAAAAAAAGTCTCTTTTCATCTTAACAGAGTAATTCCAATAATTTCAGCAAAAAATGCTAACTATATCACTACAAGACCTCTTCAAACCTGACATGGTGCCTAAAATATATTCTAAAAAAAGGAGGCCTCAAAATCCACGAGGTGCTCATTTGCTTCGGAGGCCGGTGTTTCAGTCCATTAGCGCACTAGGGCCACATGTGGGATATTTCTAAAAACTGCATAACCTGGGCAATAAATATTGAGATGCATTTTTCAGGTAACACCTTCTGTGGTACAGAAAAAAATGTATTACAAATTAATTTTGTAAAAAAAAAATGAAATTTGAACATTTCAGCTCTACATTCCTTCAATTCCTGTAAAATGCCTAAAGGGTTAAAACACTTTCTGAATGCCGTTTTGAATACATTGAGGGGTGAAGTTTTCAAAACGGGTTGTTTTATGGGGGTTTCTAATATATAGGGCCCTCAAAACCACTTCAGAACTGAACTCGTCCCTGAATGAAATAGCCTTTTGAAATTTTCTTAAAAATGTGAGAAATTGCTGCTAAAGTTCTAAGCCTTGTAACGTCCTAGAAAAATAAAAGGACGTTCAAAAAACAATGCAAACATAAAGTAGACATATGGGAAATGTTAATTAGTAACTATTTTGTGTAATATTACTATCTGTTTTACAAGCAGATACATTTAAAATTGGAAAAATCATAATTTCTTCAAATTTCCTCTAAATTTTGGTGTTTTTCACAAATAAGAAATGAATTTATCGACCAAATTTTTTCACTAACATAAAGTACAATATATCACGAGAAAAGAATCTCAGAATCGCTTGGATAGGTAAAAGCATTGCCAAGTTATTACCACATAAAGTGACACATGTCAGATTTGAAAAAATGGGTCTGGTCCTCAAGGCCAAAATGAGCTTGGTCCTCAAGGGGTTAAGGAAGCTTAATAATTAAAAAATAGATGACTGAGTAGTTCTGAATTGTACAGTACTGTAGTTCAGTAGTCAAGAAATGTATGGAGCCACACTGTACCTCTGTATGTCTCCAATTTTCTCTCAAGAAAATTTTTGAATTTACACAGAATACGGAAAAAAAACCTGTGTCAGGCGCCACTGGGTGCTATTTTATAAAGGTGTTCTCCCCTGGGAACAATGTTTCTGGAATATGATGTCATATGATGATACCATACAATGTCAAATGGAGTGGCTAAGGCTCCCTTGTAGGTAACTGTAGAGACTCATATCTGCATGACATCATATGGGCTCTGTCATGGCCAGGCCTTTACTTTTGCACCATCTAAAGTTGACTCAAAAAAACGAAAAAAAAATAAAAATACAGAGATTTACAAACGGGTGGGAAGCTCCATCGGTTGGCCCGTTCTGACCAACCTCTCCTAGGCTGGTTGGGCCTATGGGGCATTCAGAAACCTGGGTGGAAGGGATCATCACACCTGTATGGCCTGGCATAAAAACTACCGGGGTTGATAGCAATAAATTATTGAGCACAGAGATTTGTTTGCTCAAGAATTTTACGTTTGTTTGGGTGCCCTGATTTTTTAGGGTGTAGGTAAGAGTGTCAAAGGCTACGAGTATATAAAATGTTACGGCTTTTGGAAGATTAGTTTATCACATATTGTTTCTTTATTAGATATTGTTTCTTTATTGTAAACTAGCCTAAAATACAGCCGTCGTGACAAGGTTTTTCTGGTCGAACCGCACAACGCAGGGTCATGAGTTGTGGTAGACATACTCAGGACATGGTGATGCATGAACGTTCCAGGGCTCGGAACTTCACTATAAACAGTTACATAGTTAGTAAGGCTGAAAAAAGACACATGTCCATCAAGTTCAACCAAGGGAAGGGAAAAGGGAAGGAAAAATTTTTACACATAGGAGCTAATATTTTTTGTTCTAGGAAATTATCTAACACTTTTTTAAAGCCATCTACTGTCCCTGCTGTGACCAGCTCCTGCGGTAGGCTATTCCATAGATTCACAGTTCTCACTGTAAAGAAGGCTTGTCGCCTCTGCAGCTTGAACCTTTTTTTCTCCAGACGGAGGGAGTGCCCCCTTGTTTTTTGAGGGGGTTTTACAAGGAACAGGATTTCACCATATTTTTTGTATGTGCCATTAATATATTTATATAAGTTAATCATGTCCCCCCTTAGTCGTCTTTTTTCAAGGCTAAATAGGTTTAATTCTTTCAATCTTTACTCATAACTTAAATTCTCCATGCCCCTAATTAGCTTCGTTGCTCTTCTTTGTATTTTTTCCAACTCCAGGGCATCCTTTCTATGAACTGGAGCCCAGAACTGAACTGCATATTCTAGATGAGGCCTCACTAATGCTTTGTAAAGTGGTAATATTACATCCCTGTCCCGCGAGTGCATGCCTCTTTTGATACACGACAATATTTTGCTGGCCTTTGAAGCAGCTGATTGACACTGCATGCTGTTATTGAGTTTATGATTTACATGTACACCCAGATCCTTCTCAACAAGTGAATCCGCCAGTGTAGCTCCCCCTAGGACATATGATGCATGCAGGTTGTTCGTACCCAGATGCATAACTTTACATTTATCTACATTAAACTTCATCTGCCAAGTGGATGCCCAAACACTTAGTTTGTTTAAATCTGCCTGCAATTCATGAACATCTTCCATAGACTGAACTATATTACATAGCTTGGTGTCATCTGCAAAAATAGAAATAGTGCTATTAATCCCATCTTCTATATCATTAATAAATAAGTTGAATAATAGTGGTCCCAGCACTGAACCCTGGGGTACACCACTTATAACTGGGGACCATTCAGAGTAGGAATCATTGACCACAACTCTCTGGATACGGTCCTTGAGCCAATTCTCAATCCAATTACAAACTATATTTTCTAAACCTATAGTCCTTAATTTACCCATTAGGCGTCTATGGGGGACAGTGTCAAATGCCTTTGCAAAGTCCAAAAACACTAAATCCACAGCGGCCCCTCTGTCTAGACTTCTGCTCACCTCTTCATAAAAACAGATTAGGTTAGTTTGACAACTTCTGTCCTTAGTAAAACCGTGCTGGCTGTCACTTATAATGCTATTTATTGTCACATAATCCTGTATATAGTCCCACAATAGCCCCTCAAACATTTTCCCCACGATGGATGTTAAGCTTACTGGTCTATAATTACCTGGGGAAGACCTAGAACCCTTTTTGAAAATAGGCACCACATTTGCGCTGCGCCAGTCCCTTGGCACTATACCAGTCACTAGAGATTCTCTGAATATTATGAAAAGGGGGACAGAAATAACTGAACTAAGCTCTTTAAGAATTCTAGGGTGTAACCCATCTGGTCCCGGGGCCTTGTGCACATTTATTTTATTTAATTTAGCTTGGACCATCTCTACATTCATCCAATTCAGTATATCAACTGATATATTAACAGCACTGGCACCGGCTACATCAGCTGCTCTTTCTTCAGTTGTATATACAGAGCTAAATAACCCATTTAGTAACTCTGCCTTCTCTTGATCCCCTGTGATCAACTCCCCATTACCATTATCTAGGGGTCCTACATGTTCAGACCTTGGCTTTTTAGCATTTATATACTTGAAGAATTTTTTGGGATTTGCTTTACTATCCTTGGCCACCTGCCTTTCATTTTGTATTTTTGCTAATTTTATTATATTTTTACAGATTTTATTAAGCTCTTTATATTTTACAAAGGCTACAGCTGTACCCTCAGATTTGTATTTTTTAAATGCCCTTTTTTTTGTCGTGTATTGCCCCTTTCACAGAAGGTGTAAGCCATGTGGGGTTTAATTTGAGTCGTTTATACTTGTTACCTATAGGAATAAATTTTGCACTATAATAACTCAAAGTAGATTTGAAAATCTCCCATTTATCATTTGTCCCATTATTTGACATTAGTTCTTCCCAGTCCATATCCTGAATTGTAGCCCTCATCCTGGGGAAATTGGCTTTCTTAAAATTAAATGTTTTTGCCCTCCCAGCCTGCGTTTGTTTTTTACAGTATAGGTAAAATGTAACTATATTGTGATCACTGTTACCAAGGTTTTCACGAACATTGACATTCCCAACAAGATATGCATTATTAGAAATGACCAGATCCGACAGAGCTTCACCTCTAGTCGGGTCTTCCACAAACTGGCCCATAAAATTTTCCTGCAACAGGTTGAGGAAATGTCTCCCCTTTGCAGTTGAAGCTGAACCATGACACCAATTAATATCCCGGAAATTAAAATCTCCCATTATCACTACAGTACCCGCCTGTGCAGCCCGCTCCATCTGTTTATATGCTGACCTTCCATCTCCTCAGTTATATTGGGGGGTCTAAAGATTACACCAAAAGTAATTTTTTTCAGTGTTTACCTCCCTTTCTAGTTCCACCCACAAGGTTTCAACCTCCTCACAGTCTTCACCCACTATTTTCTCTTTCACACTCGCCTTCATATCATTTCTCACATACAGACATACACCACCACCTTTCCTATTTGTCCTGTCTTTCCGAAAAAGTGTAAAACCCTGTAGATTTACAGCCCAGTCATGTGAAGAGTCCAGCCATGTTTCAGCAACACCAACTATATCTATATTTTCTTCCAGTATCAAGGCCTCCAGCTCCCCCATTTTGCTTGCTAGACTTCTGGCATTTGTGAACATACACTTTAACTTGCCTGTCAGTTTTTCACTTTTATTATCAGAAATGTGATTTGACATTTGGGCCTTTTTATTTACACTGATGTTTTGTAACAAAAGGATCTCCTTATCTTGTTGCCTAGTCCTCTCCCCACATTCTGTTTCTCCCCCCACCAATATAGTCTGACCCCTCTCTAACCTGGCTACCCCTTTTTTTTCTACATTGACCTCCCTCCTCAGCCCTAGTTTAAATACTCCGCCACCCCAGTTACGTAAATATTTAACTAAAACCGCTCAAATTTAGCTATAAATGAAAGAACTGCGCCATGTTTCGGGGGCAGGAGAGGGTTCCCCATTTACAGCAAATGACCGAGCCAGGTATTTTATTATTCGTCTGTGTAAGTCGCACGAATGGACGCCTAGATCAATTCCATCAGACCTGCGGTTCGTTGCGTGTTGTGAAATGCTCTGGGACAGCATTGTGGAAAATGATTATTTATACCCATTTTAGTGAAAAAGGCATCATTTGTATGGCCCGCTGCGCGTGCTCCATCGGTCCTACTGACCTGAGTTTTTATATGGTAGGTCAGAGCGTCAAAGGCTAGATGTGTATAAAAAATTAGGGCTTTTGCACTACTATTGTTTATGATATTGTTTATTTATTAGAATTAAATCGTAAATTACACAGACCCTTGAAATTTTTTAGGGTAGGTCAGAGTGTCAACTGCTACAGGTGTAAGAAGTTTGATGGCTTTGAGGCGATTCGCTTTTAAGACATTATTTTTTCATTAGAACTAAATTGTAAACGTGCGTAAAAATAGCTTTTGTGGGCCAAGCGCACGTTACAGAACCATGAATTTTCTTAGGATAGGTCAGAGTGTCAAGGGCTACATGTGTAACAAATATTAGGTATATTCAAGAGGTAGTTTTTAAGATATTAATTTTTTTATAAAAATAAATTGAAACCGTGTGTAGAAACAGGCGTCGCTAGCGAGGATTTGCGTACAGATGGTGACGTATAATGGCTTCGGGGCTCGTAACTCCACATTGAGCGGTTACGGAAAACTTTTGGTAAAACGATCAATATTAAGCTCTAAATAAGGAAATTCAGCCATGTTTATGGGGCAAAAGAGGAGTCCGCTTTTAGAAAAGACGACCGAGTCAGGTGTGGTATTGTTCGGCTTTGCAAGGCGAACGAATGGACACCTAGCTCGGGTCAATCGGGTCACGTTTTAGATTTAGACTCTGTGAAAATGTTCGCCAACGTGCCTTGAACATTTTTGCTGGGCGTGAACCGTGCGTGCCACCACCACGAAACTGCACATTTTTCTTGCTTAGACGTTTAGTGGTAAACTTCCGGAGTCAGAAACGACGCCGGTCGCTTCCCTGAAGATTTCATTTTTCACTTTTCACCACCGGCGGTGACGGCGAAATGCTTAAACGGACCGCGTCCGTCCATACAAAACTTTGGGTCCCAAAAGGTAAAATAGACTCTAAAACACACTCTAGCGCGCTTGGAATTTTTTCGCCACCTGAACCCTAAAACGCTGGAGAGAAGCTGCACCATTACAAAAAACTGCACCATTACACCTCCAAACATCTGCCCATTGCTTGCAATAGGATTTACGGTGTTCTGTTCCCACGAGGCGTAATTTTACGTGTCATTGTCAAAATACGGCGCGTAAAATGACGCCGCGTCAAAAGAAGTGCAGGGCATTTCTTGGGACGTTTTTGGAGGCGCTTTTCATTGGCTCCATTGAAAAACAGCTCCACAAACGACAGTAAAATACGCCACAAAAAACACGAGTTGCTTCAAAAATGCCTGAAAATGAGAGGCCGTTTTCCCTTGAAAACAGCTCCATATTTTCAGACGTTTTTTGCTAAGCGTGTGAACATACTCTAAGTGTTGTTATTATTATTATCTGCTGGCTCTGCCCCGGTCACCTGTAAGGGTATGTTCACACGGCAGCGTCCGTAACGGCTGAAATTACGGGGCTGTTTTCAGGAGAAAACAGCACCGTAATTTCAGCCATAATGGCATGTTGAGGCGCTTTTTGCTGCGTCCATTACGGACGTTAAATGGAGCTGGTTTTCCATGGAGTCCATGGAAAACGGCTCCATTTACTTCTGAAGAAGTGACAGGCACTTCTTTGACGCGGGCGTCTTTTTTACGCCCCGCCTTTTGACAGCGGGGCGTAAAAAAAATGGCCGTGTGCACAGAACATCGTAAGACCCATTGTAATGAATGGGCAGATGTTTGCCAACGCTATCGAGGCGCATTTTCGGACGTAAATCGAGGCGTAAAACACCCAAATTACGTCCGTAAATAAGCCATGTGAACATACCCTAAGTGTTATTACTATTATCTACTAGAATTGCGCTGGTCACCTGTAAGTGTTATTATTATTATTATCTGCTAGATCTGCCCTGGTCACCTGTAAGCATTATTATTATTATTATCTGCTAGATCTGCCCTGGTCACGAGTAAGTGTTATTATTATTATCTGCTAGATCTGCACTTGTCACCTGTAAGTGTTATTATTATTATCTGCTAGATCTGTCCTGGTCACCTGTAAGTGTTATTATTATTATCTGCTAGATCTGCCCTGGTCACCTGTAAGTGTTATTATTATTATCTGCTAGATCTGCCCTGGTCACCAGTAAGTGTTATTATTATTATCTGCTAGATCTGCCCTGGTCACCTGTAAGCGTTATTATTATTATTATTATTATCTGCTGGCTCTGCGCCGGTGACCTGTAAGTGTTATTATTATTATCTGCTGGCTCTGCGCCGGTGACCTGTAAGTGATATTATTATTATCTGCTGGCTCTGCGCCGGTCACCTGTAAGTGATATTATTATTTTCTGCTTGATCTGTCCCGGTCACCCGTAAGTGTTAACATTATCTGCTAGATCTGCCCCGATCAGTGTTAAGCGCTAATATTGTAAAGTATAAGCGTTTAGGAGTAACGATAGCTCAGATACAAAGCGGTAGACCATGCAAACTCGCAAAGCAGGGTCGCCAAGTTCTGAATCATGGAGTGTAACAATCCCATGTCCTCTGGTATATCACTCACTACAGAGATCCACACTGCTTCTAGAAGTGACATCAGCACCAGATCTGTGCAGTGTCCAGAGCTTCATAAAATGGGTTTCCATGGTCGCTGCACGCAAGCCTAAGATCACCTGTGACCATATAAAAGCACAAGGCCGCAGTGGACCCCTATTATGAAGTTCTGCAGCAGCTGAGATGGGTGTTATGAAGTTCTGCAGCAGCTGTTGTATATATTCTGTATTTTCAGGTTCTGCAGCAGCTGAAGAGTGTATATTCAGGTTCTGCAGCAGCTGAGGTGTGTATTATGATGTTCTGCAGCAGCTGAGGTATGTATTATGATGTTCTACAGCAGCTGAGGTGTGTATTATGAGGTTCTGCAGCTTCTGAAGTTGATATTATGAGGTTCTGCATGATCTGGTGTAAGTGTTATGAGGTTCTAGAGTATTATGATGTTCTGCAGCAGCTGAGGTGTGTATTATGAGGTTCTGCAGCTTCTGAAGTCTATATTATGAGGTTCTTCAGGATCTGGTGTAAGTGTTATGAGGTTCTAGAGTATTATGATGTTCTGCAGCAGCTGAGGTGTGTATTCTGTATTATGATGTTCTGCAGCAGCTGAGGTGTGTATTCTGTATTATGGAGTCCTGCAGCAGCTGAGGTGTGTATTCTGTATTATGATGTTCTGCAGCAGCTGAGGTGTGTATTCTATATTATGATGTTCTGCAGCAGCTGAGGTGTGTATTCTGTATTATGAGGTTCTGCAGCAGCTGAGGTGTGTATTCTCTATTATGATGTTCTGCAGCAGCTGAGGTGTGTATTCTGTATTATGTTGTTCTGCAGCAGCTGAGGTGTGTATTCTGTATTATGATGTTCTGCAGCAGCTGAGGTGTGTATTCTGTATTATGATATTCTGCAGCAGCTGAGGTGTGTATTCTGTATTATGATGTTCTGCAGCAGCTGAGGTGTGTATTCTGTATTATGTTGTTCTGCAGCAGCTGAGGTGTGTATTCTGTATTATGATATTCTGCAGCAGCTGAGGTGTGTATTCTGTATTATGATGTTCTGCAGCAGCTGAGGTGTGTATTCTGTATTATGATGTTCTGCAGCAGCTGAGGTGTGTATTCTGTATTATGATGTTCTGCAGCAGCTGAGGTGTGTATTCTGTATTATGATGTTCTGCAGCAGCTGAGGTGTGTATTCTGTATTATGATGCTCTGCAGCAGCTGAGGTGTGTATTCTGTATTATGATGTTCTGCAGCAGCTGAGGTGTGTATTCTGTATTATGATATTCTGCAGCAGCTGAGGTGTGTATTCTGTATTATGATATTCTGCAGCAGCTGAGGTTTGTAGTCTGTATTATGTGGTGCTGGTTGCAGATCCACTTACCTGACGGCCGTCGTCCCTGCTGCTCTCTCCTGTTATTCTGGATGCCTCCGCGAGGGCGGGTCTTAGTGGAGAGCGGCTTCTTTCCCTGCTCTCTTCTTGTCCCCTGCGCCACAGAGGAACTCTGACCCGTCTCTCTCTCCTCCCAGTGACATCATCGATGGTAGAAGGTCTACCTGTTCTCTTTGGGAAGACCTGAGTCTTTGGAGAATAATGGCCTGACCTATAAAGAGGTTATAAACAGGTTATAATTTATTAGAATTTTACACATTTTTATCAATTACTTTTGGGTCATAGGGACGGACCCTATTGCTGTTATGGGAATTAGGGAGAGGGGAACCCTTGCAAAGATCAGTTCAACTATGGTCTGAGTAAAGCTGCTGAGTATAGATGTCACAAGGCAGGGGTGGAACTGGGCTGAAGGTAAAACCGCCCCCAAGGAAAAGAAATAGAAGATGGAAAATGCACTGTCTAACTAAAACATTGCCCAACAGACCCCAGGGATAACCCCTCCCAGGAAAGTTCCAAACATGTCACTTACCTTGATTTTCGGGCCGGCTCAGCCATGCATCATTGTCAGCAGTCAGCTGACGCAGCTCTTGGGAACTCATGGCTTAGTTACCTGAGGCTGGATTGATGGAAAATTCGAGAACTAAGTTCTCAGGTGGCCCCGATGTTATTGGGCCTTGATCAAGGACCAATAAGACGCTCGGGAAGTAAACACTAGATGTGTAATACAAACTAGTTCGCCCTTCCGGAACCAAAATGAAGTGTCAGCAAAAGCATCAACTCAGGAAATGGCGCTGATGTCACAGTACTCAGGGATTATATAACTTCTTGTCATTATGACATCATATGTGAGTGTGACATCACCCTCTCATAGTGACCCCCAACCCTGATATTAGCTCTGTGACATCACTGCAGTGACCTCACCCTGTCATAATAAGTGACCTTTACACCTGATATTAACTCTGTGACATCACTGCAGTGACCACACCCTGTCATAATAAGTGACCTTTACACATGATATTAGCTCTGTGACATCGCTACAGTGACAACACCCTGTCATAATAAGTGACCCCCAACCCTGATATTAGCTCTGTGACATCACTGCAGTCAGGCGGCCATGTTACTTGAAGCCAAATGATGACTCCTTATAGCGGAATGGAAAGGTGTCATCTGTTATAATAATATATATAAATATCTATATTTATACAGCACGTTAATTTATTTTGCGTCACTGTCGTTAAAATTGTATAATCCGCATATTTCCGCGTCGACACTAAAAACAGCACCTAACAACGTTTTTAAGTTCGGATTTTACTTGCGTTTATCTGCGGTTTTTATCCGATATTTCCGGATTAAGTTTTGCAACGTATGTATGAAGCCTAAGGCTCAATGCACACGATGCGTATTACATGCGGTTTTGCGTGTGAAAATCTCATGTACATGTTGCGTAAAATCCACAGCATGTCAATTTATATTGCGTTTCCGCTTGCAAATTGTATCTGCCTAGTTCTAAGGAGAAACGCACCAAAATCAGCAGCATGAAAACCGCATCAGAAAACGCATAGAAAAACGCGCAATTGGGAGCAGTTGTTACCTGCAAAATTCCTGCACTTTCTTGCGGTTTTGATGCGTATTTTCCCCATCACATTACGCAACGTGTGTATAAAGCCTAAGTGGGAGTTTCCTGTTCACCACTGACTGATATGTAACACCCTCATCCTTTATAATCTGCAGCAGCTGAGATGTATATTATGAGGTTCTGCAGCAGCTGAGATGTGTATTATGAGGTTCTGCAGCAGCTGAGATGTGTATTATGAGGTTCTGTAGCAGCTGAGAGGTGTATTATGAGGTTCTGCAGCAGCTGAGATGTGTATTATGCGGTTCTGCAGCAGCTGAGATGTGTATTATGAGGTTCTGCAGCAGCTGAGATTGTCAGGGATCATTGACATGGGTTTCTAATGTAAATTTGTAATAAAGAGATTTTATTATACAATATGTACAAGACAGGATACGAAGCACCAGGTAAATTACCCAGAAACCACTCTCACCTTCTTGTTCATCTCAAGGAGCGGAGCTGGAGGTGCTCGCTGAGGCTTGTAACCTGGCAAAAGGTAAGACGGCCGACATTTACACTGACTCTAGGTACGCTTTTGGCATCCCCCACAATTATGGGCCCATTGGTAGTAGGAACTTTATTGGATCATCGGGTAAGCCAATTGAGAGAGCGAGAGAGGACAGAACTGACAACAAGGGTATGTGCAGCCAGGTATCAGTAAATTGGCTTGTCCCTGGATACAATAATGCCACCGCTAGGTTTGTAGCAGCCGGCATGATGTGCGCACGGCATGACATAGGTAAAACAGCAAAGGTACCTGTGAAAAGTGGAGCCCGGCCAGATTAACAGTCCCAGCGACTGCAGAACATACAACTACCCGAGGTAGAAGTGTATGACAATGTGCTCGTGTGTGTAGATCTGTTCTCAGGGGGGCCTGAAGCCCGGCCGGTATCTTCCCCACTGCAGACGTTGTGTGTAAGGGACGGGGGAACAGTGTTATCCCAAGTATTGACCTGATGTTTGTACAATAAGATATCAGCAGTTCTCCAGATGTTATTCCAAAGTTAGTTTGTTTAATAATTGTATTTAAGAAGTGTTGTGGGAATATTAAATACTGAAGTTAAGTTTTATGTAAAGTTCTGGACCAGCCTTAGCATTGGACTATTAGAGTCATGCGTCAGATAAAAGGTACAGAAGTGGAATATTCCCATTTGAAAACATTTTTATTTGTTTATTTTTATTTTTGTTGTGAAAGGAAAATTTTAGAGCAGAGAATTCTGTGCAGTGTATATGTGTATGTATAGATATGTATATAAAGAAGAAGAATCAATTTGTAAGTTTTAGTTACTGACCAGTGTGAACGTTTGATGTAAAGATGTTATTTGTTAATGTTTTTCTTCAAATTAATTATTTGATTAAGATCAATTAATGTTTATACAATGAAAAAGCTTGTTCTCCACAGGAAGAGTCCAACTGGGAGTGGAAGGCGTGAGAACCAGATTCTAACAGAATGTGGACGGATAAGGGAAGGTGAACCGGTAACACCCAAGGCACTCTTGATGGCACTTGCATTGATGGTGTATGACCTCACCTATGCCCCAAGACTGCAAGGATCGACGTGGTAAGATCTAATTGGTATGTCCCAGGCTTTACAGCTGTTGCTGCTAAATTCTGTTAGAGCTGTTTGATTTGCCTACAGAACAGGCCTGGCAGACCGGTGCCAACCTTATCATACCCGCCTCACACGAAGAGAACAGACCTTGAGAGGCCTTCCCAGGTAGAACAAACCAGATTAGAGTAAGAAAAATTGGTTTGAGATACTTGTCAGATAAACATGTGGAATCTGTGTATATTTCTGTGAGGTGGAGATGTTCTAGGCGATCAGCTGAGATCAAGGTACAAATCCT
Source organism: Rhinoderma darwinii (assembly GCF_050947455.1). Taxonomy (NCBI): domain Eukaryota; kingdom Metazoa; phylum Chordata; class Amphibia; order Anura; family Rhinodermatidae; genus Rhinoderma; species Rhinoderma darwinii. Next base: position 3,595,593 of record NW_027461962.1, read on the forward strand.
GCTGAAAGAGTATCACCAAGTGCAAATGAAATGTACCCAGTAATCACACATATTCTAGGTGCCCTGTCCATTGGAACAGAGAAGTTTTTCCATATATATATATATATATATATATATATATATATATATATATATATATATATATATAAAGGTGTTTGATGTCATTTAAGGGCCTGACATTATTGTATGTACTTAGAACAACGTTTATAATGTATGCGAATTATGTTATCACCAGATTAGTATTTATTTTAACAATTGACAAGAGTTGGGGGTCCCCAGCAGCCTGAGCCACTACAACGCGTTTATCATGAACTGACGGCAGTGTCACAATTCTAAGCAGCCGCCCAGACAAATAACTTGCCAGAGGAAGAGTACAGTTGCGGAGGGTTCGTGATAGTCACAATACAACTCCACTAATCCGCCTACGTGGGATCTCACCCCAGGCTCACAGCATGAGGTGCTATGTACAGCCTGATGACGTAAACTAAAGGAGACGGTGTCGGACAGATGAGAAGGACCAAACCAAGTCCTGATGGCATCAGCAAAGATCAAAGTAAAGACCAAAGACCTGAGTGAATCTGTAAGCAGGATCAAGTGTTTTGATAAGTAAGTGGCTAGGAGGGGGTAATAATAACTCCCCCACTGGACACCAACGTAGTCTGACTCCACAATTGTGTGGGTTACCCTGAGGGTGACAGTCAGTGAACAGCAGAAGACAGGAGAAGAAGAAGACGATGGTGTACAGGACTGGCAATGAACTGATGGGACCCGAAACCTGAGGGTGATAGCATTATCATTATTAGTTGAGGCCCTATTGTTTATAATGTCTGAGGTTTATAATTATAATGTGTGTAAATATGCCACGGTGCTGCAAATTACAATCTGAGGAGTTTTGTGTGGAGGTGTGAGGTGAAGGTCACTGTGCTGCCCATGACCTGTCATATCTGCAGGGGTAAAAGTCCCATTAGGACAGTAAGTGACAGTGCGACAGTTGTTACTATTAATAAAATGTAGACCGGATTAATTATATATATATATTACAACCAGCAGCGGTTTGTAGATTATATCAAGACAACCATCCTGTATCCAGAGGAGAATAGGGAAAGTTAGGACCACTCCGACACCTTGGAAGTCCAGGTACAAAGGGGGGTCACTCATCAGGAGTATCTCGTCTCAAGCTGGTGAAGAAATCCAAAACCACTACCCGCCTGGTTCGAGTGGTCAGTGGTAGGTTGCTGGGCAAGACTCAAGGATAGAGTAATGATATTTTTAGGGGGGACTGTCAGGGATCATTACCATGTATATTGTTTGAAAAATATTATCCTCACACATATGTATATACATTTCAGTTCTTTGTGTAATATACTGATATATATATAACAAGTTCTTTGTTCATGTCGGACACACCTATGGAAGACACCGCCCCCTGGAATGCAAGAAGAGTGAGTCTGAGAAACCGGTGGGGGCTTGGGCACTCCCACATCTCTGGGGAGGAGGCATGTTTGTCTCTTTCTGTGTTTCTTTGTTCTGAATAAAAAGTTTTCAGTCTTCCTCCTGGCTGAGAGAGGGAAGCTGTGTACCAAACATATTTGGCTGTTTTACTTCTTCCAAGCATGCCTTCAGCTTTCAATTTACAGAGGGGGTTATTCGGTGTGAAATACGGACCTGACAAGATGTGTAATATGAGGTTCTGCAGCAGCTGAGATGTGTATTATGCGGTTCTGCAGCAACTGAGATGTGTATTATGAGGTTCTGCAGCAGCTGAGATGTGTAATATGTGGTTCTGTAGCAGCTGAGTTGTGTATTATGAGGTTCTGCAGCAGCTGATGCCAGGATGGACACAACTACATTGTAAAACCATTGTAATTGGCGGTAAAACGTGCACAATTTTTTATCGTGCACACAGTACCGCAACATATGAAGCCCAGATAACAATCAGTATTGATTACAATTATTTATTATGGAAAATTGTAACATTCACTTTCCTCGTTCGGCGTTCTTTTTGGGGAATCTGTCAAGGTTTCCGCCCCCTTTGAGGCCAAAAATAGCACAACTTGCGGCGTACTCTCTATGACGTCAACCTCAACAGAAGACAGATTGACCCCATTGTAACTCAGTGGGGTTTATAGGTCACAATTTTGATCTGTCGTATGATGGAAACGTTACAGCGCCATTATAAACAGCAACCATTACGCCAGTGTGTGTACATCGCCTTATATTCAAATATGTCACGTGCCCCATCAAAATTCCCCCTGACAGGTGACGTTAGTGACCTGTAGTTATATTATAATGTGACAGGAGGTTATTATATGATTTATAGACACTTAAGGGGTCAGTAACCTTCGGCATGCCAGCTGTTGTGAAACTACAATTCCCAGCATGCCCTGATAGCCTTTGCCTGGAAAATGAAGTCTGTAGTTGTCAGGGCATGCTGGGTGTTGTAGTTTCATAACAGCAGGAGTGCTGATGTTTTCTGACCTCCTGGAGTCCTGGACATCACCTGACAGCAGGTGGCGCACTAGAGTAATACAGCCAGCTAGCCAGTACACTGTGGCCTTGGTAACGGTCGCTGCGGAGCCAGTCATCATAGAGACGGGACGCGGCCTGGAAGGGTAACGAGCGGCGTGTGATGATCCCGGGCAGGCGAGACCCATGCCTGCCATCATCTGCCAGTGGCTCAATGAGGAGCTGGGGCTGTCCAGGCGCGTAGCTGAGTAATGGCCACTGCTGGGGATAGTCATGGTATAGAAGTGTGTGCATGTTGGTACTTGTAGTGTCACCACAGCTGGAGGAGCGCACCTACAGGTCCTTGAGTTGACAACTAGTGAGGTGACAACTAGTATAGCCACCGTTACTCCTCCCACAGGGGCCACACCCAGTTTTCCCAGGACCCTGTATGTCAAGTCTATGTAATAATACAGAGATACATCCCGTGCTGCTGTTTTGTTGTTTCTACCATTCAGGAGTCTTGTAAACTTGGGTGACAACGCCTGTAGGAGCTATATGGCAGCCATGTTAGTTGTCACCCAGCTCTTACACGTACGGATTTCTAATTTAGAGAACTTATTTGGATTTACTATATAGTGCCTAAGGCCCCATGCACACGACTGTAAAAACACCCGTAATTACGGGCCCATAGACTTCTATTGGCCACGGGTACCTTCCAGTTTGCTTACGTGAAGGTGTCCGAGCCGTTGAAAAATATAGAGCATGTCCTATTTCGGGCCGTAATTACGGCACGGGCAGGCCTATAAAAGTCTATGGGGCTCCCGTAATTACGGATGGCTGTAATTATGGGAGCGTTGCTACGCATGGCACTCACCGTCCAGTGGTAGTCACTCTCCAGGGTGCTGAAAGAGTTAAACGATCAGTGCTGGATAGAGAGAAGGGGCTGCACTGATCGGCAGTAACTCTTTCAGCACCCTGGACAGTGACTACCGCTGCACAGCGAATAACATGCACGACGCTCACAATATAGATTTCTAATGTTTCCTTCAAAAACCTGCAACAAAAAAAGTTCATACTTACCCAGAACTCCCTGCTTCTTCCTTCAGTCCGGCCTCCTGGGATAACATTTCATCCCATGTGACCGCTGCAGCCAATCACAGGCTGCAGCGGACACAAGGACTGCCGCGTCATCCAGGGAGGTCGGACTGGATTTCAAAAGAGGGACGCATCACCAAGACAACGGCCGGGGTACGTATGAACTTATTTTTCTTTCTATCACTGCGTTCCGCTGCGGGAACTCTGCACGAAAGGGCTTCCGCTTCTCTCTATCCAGCACTGATAGAGAGAAGAGGCTGTCGATCAGAGCTAGATAGAGAAAAGAGGCTGGAGATCAGTGCTGGATAGAGAGAAGGGGTTGCCGATTCTCTCTATCCAGCACTGATCAGCAGCCTCTTCTCTTTATCAGTGCTAGATAGAGAGAAGGGGCTGCCAAATAGTGCAGTGCAATATCTCTCTCTACGTGTAAAGAGAAGCATAGAAAACGGGTCCATAAATGCGTGTGAAAAATGACCCGTATTTATGCCAGTATTTAAGGGAGGGAAAAAATACGGTCATGTGTATTGGGCCTTATGCGGTATAATAAAGGGGGCACTTCCACTTCAGGGAAATGCAAAGGATGTATACAGAGCCATAAAGTCTAAAAGCAAAAATCCATGTATGCCAGACAGCAGGGAGTTATAAAGTCATTGTTCTCTCCTCTTTATAACATGTTTGTATTCTACTGGTAATATCTTTCTTCCCTAACCACGCAGACTGGCAGCATTTGAAAAAAGTAGATAGGTAGGTGGGTACAGTCCATGGTCACCTGAGCGCTGCCTAATTAAAAAATAATAATATTGAGAGAAAAATCTATTTATTTTTACATTTTTTTATTTTATTTCAAATGTTTTTGTTAAGCTGAATAATTATTAATAATGAAATCATTTAATCCTAGAAAGTTGTGAGTGTAATCTCCAGCCCGGCAGATGTTACATCAGGATATTCAATCTGGTGGTAATATTTCTGATGGAAATAATAGATCTTATGTTGTAAATGTTGATGTTATAATTGTTTCCCTGATGTTATAAGGTCTCGGATAACATAATCTTAATGATATTATCGGTGGCTTATTCTAATGTCTTGGCGTTACAGCAGAAGACGGCTCTAAGTTACCGTGATGGGCGATGGCTCTCTGAATCTCGGCTGTTGTTGCTTCTGATCTTTCTCCTTAGACATCTTGGAATCCAACATCTTCTACTTATGAATGACTCCACGCTTGGCCAGGCCTCCTTCACATGACGTTCTAAAGTCAAGAGTGACTCCACGCTTGGCCAGGCCTCCTTCACCAGACAACCGAAGGGCCTGCTGATGTTCTCCTCCTCAATATATACAACCTCCTCCACTACATCCGCTTCCTCCTCATCCTCATCCTCCTCTAGAATGGTCTCCAGAACTGGCTGAAAAGAGATTTTGGCAAACTTTAAAGGCCAGAATGCCGGCTCAGCCTCCTCCACCATCTTTCTCCACATCTCATCTGGGAGCTCCTCCTCGTCGCCTTTCTTCATCCTGTTCAGAAAGTCCAAATCTCTTTCCAACACAACCAATCCTCACAATGTCCAAATATCTCGCCAACACTAAATATCTCCACTGACAACTAAAACCTTCAAATAAGTGTCAGCTCTGCGGCTCCTTATATAATGTGAGTGACTGACCATATACTGTATGGTGCTGCAATGGAGGCATTATACTGTATGGTGCAGATATGGGGGGCATTATACTGTATGGTACAGCTATGGGGGCATTATACTGTATGGTGCAGCTATGGAGGCATTATACTGTATGGTGCAGCTATGGGGGAATTATACTATATAGTGCAGCTATGGAGGCATTATACTATATGGTGCAACTATGGGGGCATTATACTGTATGATGCAGATATGTGGACATTATACTATATGGTGCAGATATGGGGGGCATTATACTGTATGGTGCAGCTATGGGGGCATTATACTGTATGGTGCAGCTATGGAGGCATTATACTGTATGGTGCAGCTATGGAGGCATTATACTATATGGTGCAACTATGGGGGGCATTATACTGTATGGTGCAGCTATGGAGGCATTATACTATATGGTGCAACTATGGGGGGCATTATACTGTATGGTGCAGCTATGTGGGGCATTATACTGTATGATGCAGATATGGGGGGTATTACAATGTATGGTGCAGCTATGGGGGCATTATACTGTATGGTGCAGCTATGGGGGGCATTAAACTGTATGGTGCAGCTATGGGGGGTCATTACAATGTATGGTGAAGCTATGGGGGCATTATACAGCATGGTGCAGCTATGTGGGGCATTATACAGTATGGGGCAGATATGGGGGGGGGGCTATATACTGTATGGTGCAGATATGTGGGCATTATACTGTATGGTGCAGCTATGGAGGGCATTACTCTGTATGGTGCAGATATGGGGGGTATTACAATGTATGGTGCAGCTATGGGGGCATTATACTGTATGGTGCAGATATGTGGGCATTATACTGTATGGTGCAACTATGGAGGCATTATACTGTATGGTGCACCTACGGGGGGCATTATACTGTATGGTGCAGCTATGGGGAGTCATTACAATGTATGGTGAAGCTATGGGGGCATTATACAGCATGGTGCATCTATGTGGAGCATTATACAGTATGGGGCAGCTATGTGGGGCATTATACAGTATGGGGCAGCTATGGGGGGCATTATACTGTATGGTGCAGATATGTGGGCATTATACAGTATGGTGCAGCTATGGGGGCATCACACTATATGGTGCAGCTATGGGGGCATTGTACTGTGTGGTGCAGCTATGGGGCTTTATACTGTATGGTGCAGCTATTGGGGGCATTATACGGTATGGGGCAGCTTTTGGGGGCTTAACTATGTATGGTGCAGCTATGGGGGCATTACACCGTATATTGCAGCTATGGGGGCAATATATACGGTGTGATGCAGCTATGGGGGCATCATACAGTATGGTGCAGCTATGGGGGCATTATACTGTATGGTGCAGCTATGGGGGCATTATACTGTATGGTGCAGCTATGGGGGGCATTACACTGTATGGTGCAGCTATGGGGCATTACACTGTATGGTGCAGCTATGGAGGGCATTATACTGTATGGTGCAGCTATGGGGGACATTACACGGGATGGTGCCGCTATGGGGGGCATTATATTGTATGGTGCAGCTATGGGGGCGTTATACTGTATGGTGCAGATATGTAGGCATTACACTGTATGGTGCAGCTATTGGGGACATTACAATGTATGGTGCAGCTATGGGGGCACTATACAGTATGGTGCAGCTATGGGGGCATTATACGGTATGGTGCACCTATGGGGGGCAATATACGGTATGGTGCAGCTATGGGGGGAATTATACTGTAGGGTGCAGCTATGGGGGCATTAAACTGTATGGTGCCACTATGGGGGGCATTACAATGTATGGTGCAGCTATGGGGGCATTATACAGTATGTGACAGCTATGGGGGGCATTATACTGTATGGTGCAGCTATACGGGCATTATACAGGATGGGGGGCATTATACGGTATAGGGCAGCTATGGGGGCATTATACTGTATGGTGCAGCTATGGGGGCATTAAACTGTATGGTGCAGCTATGGGGAGCATTACAATGTATGGTGCAGCTATGGGGGCATTATACAGTATGGTGCAGCTATGGGGGCATTATACTGTATGGTGCAGGTATGTGGGCATTAAACTCTATAGTGCAGCTATGGGGCATTACACTGTATGGTGCAGCTATGGGGGTCATTATACTGTATGGTGCAGTTATGGGGGCATTGTACTGTATGGTGCAGCTATGGGGGGCATTTTACTCTATGGTGCAGCTATGGGGGGCATTATACCGTTTGGGGCAGCTATGGGGGGCATTATACTGTATGGTGCAGCTATGGGGGACATTACAATGTATGGTGCAGCTATGGGGGGGGCATTACAATGTATGGTGCAGCTATGCGGGGCATTATACTGTATGGTGCAGCTATGGGGGTCATTATACTGTATGGTGCAGTTATGGGGGCATTGTACTGTATGGTGCAGCTATGGGGGGCATTTTACTCTATGGTGCAGCTATGGGGGGCATTATACCGTTTGGGGCAGCTATGGGGGGCATTATACTGTATGGTGCAGCTATGGGGGACATTACAATGTATGGTGCAGCTATGGGGGGGGCATTACAATGTATGGTGCAGCTATGCGGGGCATTATACTGTATAGTGCAGCTATGGGGGCATTATACTGTATGGTGCAGCTATAGGGGCATTATACAGGATGGTGCAGTTATGTGGGGCCTTATAAAATATGGTGACGCTATGGGGGCATTATACTGTATGGTGCAGCTATGGGGGGCATTATACTGTATGGTGCAGCTATGGTGCATTATACTGTATGGTGCAGCTATGGGGGGCATTATACTTTATGGTGCAGCTATGGGGCATTACACTGTATGGTGCAGCTATGGAGGGCATCATACTGTATGGTGCAGCTATGGGGGCATTATACTGTATGGTGCAGCTATTGGGGACATTACAATGTATGGTATAGCTATGGGGGCACTATACAGTATGGTGCAGCTATGGGGCCATTATACTAAATGGTGCAGCTATGGGGGCATTATACTGTATGGTGCAGCTATGGGGGGCATTATACGGTATGGTGCAGCTATGTGGGGCATTATACTGTATGTTCCAGCTAAAGCGGCATTATACTGTATAATGCAGCTATGTGGGACATTACAATGTATGGTGCAGCTATGGGGGCATTACAATGTATTGTGCAGCTATGGGGGCATTATACTGTATGGTGCAGATATGTGGGCATTATACTGTATGGTGCAGCTATGGGGGACATTACAGTGTATGGTGCATATATTAGCGCATTATACTGTATGGTGCAGCTATGGGGGCATTATACTGTATAGTGCAGCTATGGGGGCATTATACTGTATGGTGCAGCTATAGGGGTATTATACAGGATGGTGCAGTTATGTGGGGCCTTATAAAATATGGTGACGCTATGGGGGCATTATACTGTATGGTGCAGCTATGGGGGCATTATACTGTATGGTGCAGCTATGGTGCATTATACTGTATGGTGCAGCTATGGGGGGCATTATACTTTATGGTGCAGCTATGGGGCATTACACTGTATGGTGCAGCTATGGAGGGCATTATACTGTATGGTGCAGCTATGGGGGCATTATACTGTATGGTGCAGCTATTGGGGACATTACAATGTATGGTGCAGCTATGGGGGCACTATACAGTATGGTGCAGCTATGGGGGCATTATACTGTATGGTGCAGCTATGGGGGCATTATACTGTATGGTGCAGCTATGGGGGGCATTATACGGTATGGTGCAGCTATGTGGGGCATTATACTGTATGTTCCAGCTAAAGCGGCATTATACTGTATAATGCAGCTATGTGGGACATTACAATGTATGGTGCAGCTATGGGGGCATTACAATGTATTGTGCAGCTATGGGGGCATTATACTGTATGGTGCAGATATGTGGGCATTATACTGTATGGTGCAGCTATGGGGGACATTACAGTGTATGGTGCATATATTGGCGCATTATACTGTATGGTGCAGCTATGGGGGCATTATACTGTATGGTGCAGATATGTGGGCATTATACTGTATGGTGCAGCTATGGGGGACATTACAGTGTATGTTGCAGCTATGGGGGCATTATACTGTATGGAACATCTATGGGGGCATTATACGGTATGGTGCAGCTATGGGGGCATTATACTGTATGATGCAGATATGTGGGCATTATACGGTATGGTGCAGCTATGGGGGACATTACAATGTATGGTGCAGCTATGGGGGCATTATACTGTATGGAGCAGCTATGGGGGACATTATACTGTATGGTGCAGCTATGGGGGACATTACAATGTATGGTGCAGCTATGGGGGGCATTATACTGTATGGTGCAGCTATGGGGGCATTATAATTATTGTCTTCAACCTGCATATATTTTTAATCCTCATCCTAACTTTTGTTTGTTTCCTTAGTTTAAAAAAGCATATTTACCCTAGGACAGAGTTTACTAATACTGATGTAACATTTAGGTGACAGATTAATCAATTTTTTGGTTGGATTGGCTAACCTAAATCTTTTTGACATAACAACAGTTCGCCCATGGGATGCTAATGCACAAAATCCACTCCAGGCCTAGGATTAGTGAAATCACTATCACTCTAGGCCTTCTAAGAGTGTAGTCCAAACTGCCTCAGCATCGCAGGGGGCCCATTCTAATGAAGACAAAGTCATCCACCAGTTTCCAAAACATTGAGGGGCCACTCAAATGTAAGGGGCCGTCGAGCCGAAGCTGCAGACGTTTGTAATCATCCTGATGTTTTATTTAATCCTCATCCTAACTTTTGTTTCTTTCCTAAGTTTAAAAAAGCATATTTACCCTAGGACAGAGATCTACTAATACTGATGTAACATTTAGGTGACAGATTAATAATTTTTTGGTTGGATTGGCTACCTAAATCTTTTTGAAATAACAACAGTTCGCCCATGGGATTCTAATGCACAGACTCCATGCCGGGTCTAGGATCAATGAAATCACCATCACTCTAGGCCTTCTAAGAGTGGAGTCCAAACTGCCTCAGCATCGCAGGTGGCCCATTCTAATGAAGACAAACTCCTCCACCCGTTTCCAAAACATTGAGGGGCCACTCAAGGGTAAGGGGCAGTCGAACCGAAGCTGCAGACGTTTGTAATTATTCAGATATTTAATTTAATCCTCATCCTAACTTTGGTTTGTTCCTAAGTTTAAAAAAGCATATTTACCCTAGGACAGAATTCTACCAATACTGTTGTAACATTTAGGTGACAGATTAATATATTTTTTGGTTGGATTGACTAACCTAAATCTTTTTGACATAACAACAGTTCGCCCATGGGATGCTAATGCACAGAGTCCACTCTGGGTCTAGGATTAGTGAAATCACTATCACTCTAGGCCTTCTAAGAGTGGAGTCCAAACTGCCTCAGCATCGCAGGGGGGTCCATCCTAATGAAGACAAAGTCCTCCACCAGTTTCCAAATCATTGAGGGACCACTCAAATGTAAGGGGCAGTCGAGCCGAAGCTGCAGACGTTTGTAATCATCCTGAATTTTTATTTAATCCTCATCCTAACTTTTGTTTCTTTCCTAAATTTAAAAAAGCATATTTATCTTAGGACATAGTTACATAGTTACATAGTTAGTACTGCTGAAAAAAGACACATGTCCATCAAGTTCAACCAAGGGACGGGAAAAGGGATGGAAAAAATTTCTACACATAGGAGCTAATATTTTTTTGTTCTAGGAAATTATCTAACCCTTTTTTAAAGCCATCTACTGTCCCTGCTGTGACTAGCTCCTGTGGTAGGCTATTCCATAGATTCACAGTTCTCACAGTAAAGAAGCCTTGTCGCCTTTGAACCTTTTTTTCTCCAGACGGAGGGAGTGCCCCCTTGTTTTTTGAGGGGGTTTTACAAGGAACAGGATTTCACCATATTTTTTGTATGTGCCATCAATATATTTATATAAGTTAATCATGTCCCCCCTTAGTCGTCTTTTCTCAAGGCTAAATAGGTTTAATTCTTTCAATCTTTCCTCATAACTTAAATTCTCCAAGCCCCTAATTAGTTTCGTTGCTCTTCTTTGTATTTTTTCCAACTCCAGGGCATCCTTTCTATGAACTGGAGCCCAGAACTGAACTGCATATTCTAGATGAGGCCTCACTAATGCTTTGTAAAGTGGCAATATTACATCCCTATCCCGTGTGTCCATGCCTCTTTTAATACACGACAATATCCTGCTGGCCTTTGAAGCAGCTGATTGACACTGCATGCTGTTATTGAGTTTATGATTTACAAGAACACCCAGATCCTTCTCAACAAGTGAATCCGCCAGTGTAGCTCCCCCTAGGACATATGATGCATGCAGGTTGTTGGTACCCAGATGCATAACTTTACATTTATCTACATTAAACTTCATCTGCCAAGTGGACGCCCAAACACTTAGTTTGTTTAAATCTGCCTGCAATTCATGAACATCTTCCATAGACTGAACTATATTACATAGCTTGGTGTCATCTGCAAAAATAGAAATAGTGCTATTAATCCCATCTTCTATATCATTAATAAATAAGTTGAATAAAAGTGGTCCCAGCACTGAACCCTGGGGTACACCACTTATTACCGGGGACCATTCAGAGTAGGAATCATTGACCACAACTCTCTGGATACGGTCCTTGAGCCAATTCTCAATCCAATTACAAACTATATTTTCTAAACCTATAGTCCTTAATTTACCCATTAGACGTCTATGAGGGACAGTGTCAAATGCCTTTGCAAAGTCCAAAAACACTAAATCCACAGCGGCCCCTCTGTCTAGACTTCTGCTCACCTCTTCATAAAAACAGATTAGGTTAGTTTGACAACTTCTGTCCTTAGTAAAACCGTGCTGGCTGTCACTTATAATACTATTTATTGTCACATAATCCTGTATATAGTCCCTCAATAGCCCCTCAAACATTTTCCCCACGATGGATGTTAAGCTTACTGGTCTATAATTACCCGGGGAAGACCTAGAGCCCTTTTTGAAAATAGGCACCACGTTTGCGCTGCGCCAGTCCCTTGGCACTATACCAGTCACTAGAGATTCTCTGAATATTATGAAAAGGGGGACAGAAATAACTGAACTAAGCTCTTTAAGAACTCTAGGGTGTAACCCATCTGGTCCCGGGGCCTTGTGTACATTTATTTTATTTAATTTAGCTTGGACCATATCTACATTCATCCAATTCAGTATATCAACTGATATATTAACAGCACTGGCACCGGCTACATCAGCTGCTCTTTCTTCTGTTGTATATACATAGCTAAAGAACCCATTTAGTAACTCTGCCTTCTCTTGATCCCCTGTGATCAACTCCCCATTACCATTATCTAGGGGTCCTACATGTTCAGACCTTGTCTTTTTAGCATTTATATACTTGAAGAATTTTTTGGGATTTGCTTTACTATCCTTGGCCACCTGCCTTTCATTTTGTATTTTTGCTAATTTTATTACATTTTTACAGATTTTATTAAGCTCTTTATATTTTACAAAGGCTGCAGCTGTACCCTCAGATTTGTATTTTTTAAATGCCCTTTTTTTGTCGTGTATTGCCCCTTTCACAGAAGGTGTAAGCCATGTGGGGTTTAATTTGAGTCGTTTATACTTGTTACCTATAGGAATAAATTTTGCACTATAATAACTCAAAGTAGATTTGAAAATCTCCCATTTATCATTTGTTTCATTATTTGACATTAGTTCGTCCCAGTCCATATCCTGAATTGCAGCCCTCATCCTGGGGAAATTGGCTTTCTTAAAATTAAATGTTTTTGCCCTCCCAGCCTGCGTTTGTTTTTTACAGTATAGGTAAAATGTAACTATATTATGATCACTGTTACCGAGGTTTTCACGAACATTAACATTCCCAACAAGATCTGCATTATTAGAAATGACCAGATCCAACAGAGCTTCACCTCTAGTCGGGTCTTCCACAAACTGGCCCATAAAATTTTCCTGCAACAGGTTGAGGAAATGTCTCCCCTTTGCAGTTGAAGCTGAACCATGGCACCAATTAATATCCCGGAAATTAAAATCTCCCATTATCACTACAGTACCCGCCTGTGCAGCCCGCTCCATCTGTTTATATAGCTGAACTTCCATCTCCTCAGTTATATTGGGGGGTCTATAGATTACACCAAAAGTAATTTTTTCAGTGTTTACCTCCCTTTCTAGTTCCACCCACAAGGTTTCAACCTCCTCACAGTATTCACCCACTATTGTCTCTTTCAGACTCGCCTTCATATCGCTTCTCACATACAGACATACACCACCACCTTTCCTATTTGTCCTGTCTTTCCGAAAAAGTGTAAAACCCTGTAGATTTACAGCCCAGTCATGTGAAGAGTCCAGCCATGTTTCAGCAACACCAACTATATCTATAGTTTCTTCCACTATCAAGGCCTCCAGCTCCCCCATTTTGCTTGCTAGACTTCTGGCATTTGTGAACATACACTTTAACTTGCCTGTCAGTTTTTCACTTTTATTATCAGAAATGTGATTTGACATTAATTGGGCCTTTTTATTTACACTGATGTTTTGTAAAGAAAGGATCTCCTTATCTTGTGGTCTAGTCCTCTCCCCACATTCTGTTTCTCCCCCCACCAATATAGTCTGACCCCTCTCTAACCTGGCTACCCCTTTTTTTTCTACATTGACCTCCCTCCTCAGCCCTAGTTTAAATACTCCGCCACCCCAGCTAGAATTCTCTCCCCCAGCACAGCGGACCCCCTTCCATTTAGGTGCAAATCATCTGAAGAATACAGTTTGTACCCCAATGAAAAGTCAGCCCAGTGCTCTAGGAACCCAAATCCTTCTCCTCTACACCAAGACTTCAGCCATGCATTTAACTCCCTGAGCTCCCGCTGTCTTTCCTGTGATGCGCATGGCACAGGCAGTATTCCTGAGAATACTACTTTGGAGGTCCTTCCCTTCAGCTTGTAGCCTAGTTCTTTAAAATTATTCTTAAGGCTCCTCCACCTACCATTTATTCTGTCGTTGGTACCGACATGGACCACGACAGCTGGATCATCACCAGCCCCTCCCAGCAATTTGTCCACCCGTTCCACCACATGCCGAACCCTGGCACCAGGGAGACAGCAAACCATTCGGTTGAGGTGGTCTTGGCGACAAATTATTCTATCGGTCTTCCTGATTATAGAATCCCCTACGACTATCAATTGTCTTGGCTTACCTGCATTACCATCCTGCCGACTACTAGCTGTTCTCCCGGCTGTTAGGGAGATCAGTATCCACTAGGGCTGCCATTTCTGAGACTGACACCCTCGCATCATCACCCAACTTGGCAATTTTGCCTGGAATGTCAGAAACCGGATTGGCCTTCCTTTTCTTTGACCCCTTTCTACTGCCCCTAACTACATTAACCCAGCTACTTACCTGATCCTGCTCACCCATGTCTTCACCCTCCAGTTCTAACCCACTAACTGCATGCTCTGTGAGCAGCAAGCTCAGCTCAAGATTGTCTATCTTCCTCAGTGTTGCATTTTGCTCCTCCAGATCTCTAATACGAGCTTCCAGGTGACCAACATGCTCACATCTGCCACAGAGGTATTCACCCTGGAACTCCGGCTCCAGTCGTGCATACATATGGCAAACTGTGCACTGAAGAAAACCTCCAATCTTGCTATCCATTATCCCAGTTACAAAAAAAAACAAAAAACAGCGAACAGTTGTTAATCAAAAAGATAAAGAAGTCGAAGAGTACTTACTGGGGCTTAACTCCTCTTTTCAACTCCGGTTTTTGGAACTCCACTTGATCTACAACCCACTTGTTTTTTCAAGCCACAGAGCAGGCTCTACAGAGTACTGAGGCCTGATTTATAGCACCTGGTACCAGCTAACCCCTCCCCCTTACTCAGCTATTCAGCAGGAAGGAAGCTGCAAAGGAAAAATGGTTACAAATTATGTCACTTTTGCAAACTTTGTAGCAAGCAAGCAATCAATACATATATCACATACAATGGCCCCCCACTTTGTCACACACAACACAGTAAATCAATCCGGTTTTTGGAACTCCACTTGATCTACAACCCACTTGTTTTTTCAAGCCACAGAGCAGGCTCTACAGAGTACTGAGGCCTGATTTATAGCACCTGGTACCAGCTAACCCCTCCCCCTTACTCAGCTATTCAGCAGGAAGGAAGCTGCAAAGGAAAAATGGTTACAAATTATGTCACTTTTGCAAACTTTGTAGCAAGCAAGCAATCAATACATATATCACATACAATGGCCCCCCACTTTGTCACACACAACACAGTAAATCAATCCGGTTTTTGGAACTCCACTTGATCTACAACCCACTTGTTTTTTCAAGCCACAGAGCAGGCTCTACAGAGTACTGAGGCCTGATTTATAGCACCTGGTACCAGCTAACCCCTCCCCCTTACTCAGCTATTCAGCAGGAAGGAAGCTGCAAAGGAAAAATGGTTACAAATTATGTCACTTTTGCAAACTTTGTAGCAAGCAAGCAATCAATACATATATCACATACAATGGCCCCCCACTTTGTCACACACAACACAGTAAATCAATCCGGTTTTTGGAACTCCACTTGATCTACAACCCACTTGTTTTTTTCAAGCCACAGAGCAGGCTCTACAGAGTACTGAGGCCTGATTTATAGCACCTGGTACCAGCTAACCCCTCCCCCTTACTCAGCTATTCAGCAGGAAGGAAGCTGCAAAGGAAAAATGGTTACAAATTATGTCACTTTTGCAAACTTTGTAGCAAGCAAGCAATCAATACATATATCACATACAATGGCCCCCCACTTTGTCACACACAACACAGTAAATCAATCCGGTTTTTGGAACTCCACTTGATCTACAACCCACTTGTTTTTTCAAGCCACAGAGCAGCAGTAGACATAATTCTACTAATACTGATGTAACATTTAGGTGACAGATTAATATATTTTTTGGTTGGATTGACTAACCTAAACCTTTTTGACATAGCAACAGTTCGCCCATGGGATGCTAATGCACAAAATCCACTCCAGGCCTAGGATTAGTGAAATCACTATCACTCTAGGCCTTCTAAGAGTGGAGTCCAAACTGCCTCAGCATCGCAGGGGGCCCATTCTAATGAAGACAAAGTCCTCCACCAGTTTCCAAAACATTGAGGGGCCACTCAAATGTAAGGGGCCGTCGAGCCGAAGCTGCAGACGTTTGTAATCATCCTGATGTTTTATTTAATCCTCATCCTAACTTTTGTTTCTTTCCTAAGTTTAAAAAAGCATATTTACCCTAGGACAGAGTTCTACTAATACTGATGTAACATTTAGGTGACAGATTAATAATTTTTGGGTTGGATTGGCTACCTAAATCTTTTTGAAATAACAACAGTTCGCCCATGGGATTCTAATGCACAGACTCCATGCCGGGTCTAGGATCAATGAAATCACCATCACTCTAGGCCTTCTAAGAGTGGAGTCCAAACTGCCTCAGCATCGCAGGTGGCCCATTCTAATGAAGACAAACTCCTCCACCCGTTTACAAAACATTGAGGGGCCACTCAAGGGTAAGGGGCAGTCGAACCGAAGCTGCAGACGTTTGTAATTATTCAGATATTTAATTTAATCCTCATCCTAACTTTGGTTTGTTCCTAAGTTTAAAAAAGCATATTTACCCTAGGACAGCATTCTACTAATACTGATGTAACATTTAGGTGACAGATTAATAAATTTTTGGGTTGGATTGGCTAAACTAAATATTTTTGACATAACAACAGTTCGCCCATGGGATGCTAATGCACAGAGTCCACTCCAGGTCTAGGATCAGTGAAATCACCATCACTCTAGGTCTTCTAAGAGTGGAGTCCAAACTGCCTCAGCATCGCAGGGGGCCAATTCTAATGAAGACAAAGTCCTCCACCCGTTTCCAAAACATTGAGGGGCCACTCAAATGTAAGGGGCCATCGAACCAAAGCTGCAGACAATTGTAATCATCCTGATTTTTTATTTAATCCTCATCCTAACTTTTGTTTGTTTCCTAAGTTTAAAAAAGCATATTTACCCTAGAACATAATTCTACTAATACTGATGTAAAATTTAAGTGACAGATTAATACATTTTATGGTTGGGTTAGCTAACCTAAATCTTTTTGACATTACAACAGTTCGTCCATGGGATGCTAATGCACAGACTCCACTCCGGGTCTAGGATCAGTGAAATTACCATCACTCTAGACCAGGGGTCTCAAGCACGCTTCCCCAGAGCCGGAGTCCCGAGCAGAGCGCTGGTGTCGGCTCTGCTCCGGGTCTCTGTGGAATTCCCTGACATCGCTGCCCATATATGGACAGTGTGTCAGGGTCTTGCCCAGAGCAGAGCAGAGCGCTGGTGTCGGCTCTGCTCCTGGACTCTGTGGAATTCCCTGACATCGCTGCCCATATATGGACAGTGTGTCAGGGTCTTGCCCAGAGCGGAGCAGAGCGTTGGTGTCGGCTCTGCTCCTGGACTCTGTGGAATTCCCTGACATCGCTGTCCACATATGAACAGCGATGTCTGGGGCTTCCCCAGAGCCGGAGTCCCGAGCAGAGCGCTGGTGTCGGCTCTGCTCCGGGACTCTGTGGAATTCCCTGACATCGCTGCCCATATATGGACAGTGTGTCAGGGTCTTCCCCAGAGCAGAGCCCCGGGCAGAGCGCTATTATCGGCTCTGCTCCGGGACTCTGGGGAAGCCTGTGACATCGCTGTCCATACATCGACAATGATGTCAGGGGCTTCCCCAGAGCAGGAGTCCCAGTGATGTCAGGAGCACAGCTGGAGTCCCAGGAAGAGCCTACTAGCGCTCTGCCTGGGACTCCAGCTCTGGGCAAGCCCCTGACATCACTGGGGCAGCCTCTACAGAGGGCGCTGGGGCAGCCTCTACAGAGGGCACTGGGGCAGCCTCTACAGAGGGCACTGGGGCAGCCTCTACAGAGGGCACTGTGGCAGCCTCTACAGAGGGCACTGTGGCAGCCTCTACAGAGGGCACTGTGGCAGCCTCTACAGAAGGCACTGTGGCAGCCTCTACAGAGGGCACCGTGGCAGCCTTTACAGAGGGCACTGTGGCAGCCTCTACAGAGGGCACTGTGGCGTTATCTACAAGTGGGTGTGTGACAGTATCTGAAGAGGACACTGGCATTATCTAGGGATGTGTTGCATTATCTACAGAGGGCACTGTGGCCTTATCTACAGAGGGCACTGTGGCCTTATCTACAGAGGGCACTGTGGCCTTATCTACAGAGGGCACTGTGGCCTTATCTACAGAGGGCACTGTGGCCTTATCTACAGAGGGCACTGTGGCCTTATCTACAGAGGGCACTGTGGCCTTATCTACAGAGGGCACTGCGGCCCTAGCTAGGGGTGTGTTGCATTATCCACAGAGGGCACTGGGGCAGCATCCACAGAGGGCCCTGCGGCACTATCTAAAAAGGGGCTGCCCAATCTTGACATGTGTGCTAACTGAGCCGCCGGACTGCATTTAGCGACACTTAAACTGGAAAGCTGGATTGTTGAAATAAACACGTGGAGAAATATCTCAAATTTTAAACCTAGCGCTATTATTATAGTAATGTAGTATTATTATTATAGTAATATAGTTTTATAGTAGTTCAAATAACTAGTTGATTAACAATAATTTTGTATTGTATCAAATTTGAAAGTAATGCGGCCCATCAACTTCCCATTTTTTCTATATGCGGCCCACTTACCCGGCCGAGTTTGAGACCCCTGCTCTAGACCTTCTAAGAGTGGAGTCCAAACTGCCTCAGCATAGCAGGGGACCCATTCTATTGAAGACAAAGTCCTCCACCCGTTTCTAAAACATTGAGGGGCCACTCAAATGTAAGGGGCAGTCGAGCCGAAGCTGC
This sequence comes from Rhinoderma darwinii, assembly GCF_050947455.1. NCBI lineage: Eukaryota > Metazoa > Chordata > Amphibia > Anura > Rhinodermatidae > Rhinoderma > Rhinoderma darwinii. The sequence goes on from NW_027461962.1 coordinate 3,614,651, forward strand.
AGACGTTTGTAATGATCATGAATTTTTATTTAATCCTCATCCTAACTTTTGTTTCTTTCCTAAGTTTAAAAAAGCATATTTACCCTAGGACAGAATTCTACTAATACTGATGTAACATTTAGGTGACAGATTAAACAATTTTTTGGTTGGATTGGCTAACCTAAATCATTTTGACATAACAACAGTTCGCCCATGAGATGCTAATGCACAGAGTTTACCCCGTGTCTAGGATCAGTGAAATCATCATCACTCTAGGCCTTCTAAGAGTGGAGTCCAAACTGCCTCAGCATCACAGGGGGGCCCATTCTAATGAAGACAAAGTCCTCCACCAGTTTCCAAATCATTGAGGGACCACTCAAATGTAAGGGGCAGTCGAGCCGAAGCTGCAGACGTTTGTAATCATCCTGAATTTTTATTTAATCCTCATCCTAACTTTTGTTTCTTTCCTAAATTTAAAAAAGCATATTTATCTTAGGACATAGTTACATAGTTACATAGTTAGTACTGCTGAAAAAAGACACATGTCCATCAAGTTCAACCAAGGGACGGGAAAAGGGATGGAAAAAATTTCTACACATAGGAGCTAATATTTTTTTGTTCTAGGAAATTATCTAACCCTTTTTTAAAGCCATCTACTGTCCCTGCTGTGACTAGCTCCTGTGGTAGGCTATTCCATAGATTCACAGTTCTCACAGTAAAGAAGCCTTGTCGCCTTTGAACCTTTTTTTCTCCAGACGGAGGGAGTGCCCCCTTGTTTTTTGAGGGGGTTTTACAAGGAACAGGATTTCACCATATTTTTTGTATGTGCCATCAATATATTTATATAAGTTAATCATGTCCCCCCTTAGTCGTCTTTTCTCAAGGCTAAATAGGTTTAATTCTTTCAATCTTTCCTCATAACTTAAATTCTCCAAGCCCCTAATTAGTTTCGTTGCTCTTCTTTGTATTTTTTCCAACTCCAGGGCATCCTTTCTATGAACTGGAGCCCAGAACTGAACTGCATATTCTAGATGAGGCCTCACTAATGCTTTGTAAAGTGGCAATATTACATCCCTATCCCGTGTGTCCATGCCTCTTTTAATACACGACAATATCCTGCTGGCCTTTGAAGCAGCTGATTGACACTGCATGCTGTTATTGAGTTTATGATTTACAAGAACACCCAGATCCTTCTCAACAAGTGAATCCGCCAGTGTAGCTCCCCCTAGGACATATGATGCATGCAGGTTGTTGGTACCCAGATGCATAACTTTACATTTATCTACATTAAACTTCATCTGCCAAGTGGACGCCCAAACACTTAGTTTGTTTAAATCTGCCTGCAATTCATGAACATCTTCCATAGACTGAACTATATTACATAGCTTGGTGTCATCTGCAAAAATAGAAATAGTGCTATTAATCCCATCTTCTATATCATTAATAAATAAGTTGAATAAAAGTGGTCCCAGCACTGAACCCTGGGGTACACCACTTATTACCGGGGACCATTCAGAGTAGGAATCATTGACCACAACTCTCTGGATACGGTCCTTGAGCCAATTCTCAATCCAATTACAAACTATATTTTCTAAACCTATAGTCCTTAATTTACCCATTAGACGTCTATGAGGGACAGTGTCAAATGCCTTTGCAAAGTCCAAAAACACTAAATCCACAGCGGCCCCTCTGTCTAGACTTCTGCTCACCTCTTCATAAAAACAGATTAGGTTAGTTTGACAACTTCTGTCCTTAGTAAAACCGTGCTGGCTGTCACTTATAATACTATTTATTGTCACATAATCCTGTATATAGTCCCTCAATAGCCCCTCAAACATTTTCCCCACGATGGATGTTAAGCTTACTGGTCTATAATTACCCGGGGAAGACCTAGAGCCCTTTTTGAAAATAGGCACCACGTTTGCGCTGCGCCAGTCCCTTGGCACTATACCAGTCACTAGAGATTCTCTGAATATTATGAAAAGGGGGACAGAAATAACTGAACTAAGCTCTTTAAGAACTCTAGGGTGTAACCCATCTGGTCCCGGGGCCTTGTGTACATTTATTTTATTTAATTTAGCTTGGACCATATCTACATTCATCCAATTCAGTATATCAACTGATATATTAACAGCACTGGCACCGGCTACATCAGCTGCTCTTTCTTCTGTTGTATATACATAGCTAAAGAACCCATTTAGTAACTCTGCCTTCTCTTGATCCCCTGTGATCAACTCCCCATTACCATTATCTAGGGGTCCTACATGTTCAGACCTTGTCTTTTTAGCATTTATATACTTGAAGAATTTTTTGGGATTTGCTTTACTATCCTTGGCCACCTGCCTTTCATTTTGTATTTTTGCTAATTTTATTACATTTTTACAGATTTTATTAAGCTCTTTATATTTTACAAAGGCTGCAGCTGTACCCTCAGATTTGTATTTTTTAAATGCCCTTTTTTTGTCGTGTATTGCCCCTTTCACAGAAGGTGTAAGCCATGTGGGGTTTAATTTGAGTCGTTTATACTTGTTACCTATAGGAATAAATTTTGCACTATAATAACTCAAAGTAGATTTGAAAATCTCCCATTTATCATTTGTTTCATTATTTGACATTAGTTCGTCCCAGTCCATATCCTGAATTGCAGCCCTCATCCTGGGGAAATTGGCTTTCTTAAAATTAAATGTTTTTGCCCTCCCAGCCTGCGTTTGTTTTTTACAGTATAGGTAAAATGTAACTATATTATGATCACTGTTACCGAGGTTTTCACGAACATTAACATTCCCAACAAGATCTGCATTATTAGAAATGACCAGATCCAACAGAGCTTCACCTCTAGTCGGGTCTTCCACAAACTGGCCCATAAAATTTTCCTGCAACAGGTTGAGGAAATGTCTCCCCTTTGCAGTTGAAGCTGAACCATGGCACCAATTAATATCCCGGAAATTAAAATCTCCCATTATCACTACAGTACCCGCCTGTGCAGCCCGCTCCATCTGTTTATATAGCTGAACTTCCATCTCCTCAGTTATATTGGGGGGTCTATAGATTACACCAAAAGTAATTTTTTCAGTGTTTACCTCCCTTTCTAGTTCCACCCACAAGGTTTCAACCTCCTCACAGTATTCACCCACTATTGTCTCTTTCAGACTCGCCTTCATATCGCTTCTCACATACAGACATACACCACCACCTTTCCTATTTGTCCTGTCTTTCCGAAAAAGTGTAAAACCCTGTAGATTTACAGCCCAGTCATGTGAAGAGTCCAGCCATGTTTCAGCAACACCAACTATATCTATAGTTTCTTCCACTATCAAGGCCTCCAGCTCCCCCATTTTGCTTGCTAGACTTCTGGCATTTGTGAACATACACTTTAACTTGCCTGTCAGTTTTTCACTTTTATTATCAGAAATGTGATTTGACATTAATTGGGCCTTTTTATTTACACTGATGTTTTGTAAAGAAAGGATCTCCTTATCTTGTGGTCTAGTCCTCTCCCCACATTCTGTTTCTCCCCCCACCAATATAGTCTGACCCCTCTCTAACCTGGCTACCCCTTTTTTTTCTACATTGACCTCCCTCCTCAGCCCTAGTTTAAATACTCCGCCACCCCAGCTAGAATTCTCTCCCCCAGCACAGCGGACCCCCTTCCATTTAGGTGCAAATCATCTGAAGAATACAGTTTGTACCCCAATGAAAAGTCAGCCCAGTGCTCTAGGAACCCAAATCCTTCTCCTCTACACCAAGACTTCAGCCATGCATTTAACTCCCTGAGCTCCCGCTGTCTTTCCTGTGATGCGCATGGCACAGGCAGTATTCCTGAGAATACTACTTTGGAGGTCCTTCCCTTCAGCTTGTAGCCTAGTTCTTTAAAATTATTCTTAAGGCTCCTCCACCTACCATTTATTCTGTCGTTGGTACCGACATGGACCACGACAGCTGGATCATCACCAGCCCCTCCCAGCAATTTGTCCACCCGTTCCACCACATGCCGAACCCTGGCACCAGGGAGACAGCAAACCATTCGGTTGAGGTGGTCTTGGCGACAAATTATTCTATCGGTCTTCCTGATTATAGAATCCCCTACGACTATCAATTGTCTTGGCTTACCTGCATTACCATCCTGCCGACTACTAGCTGTTCTCCCGGCTGTTAGGGAGATCAGTATCCACTAGGGCTGCCATTTCTGAGACTGACACCCTCGCATCATCACCCAACTTGGCAATTTTGCCTGGAATGTCAGAAACCGGATTGGCCTTCCTTTTCTTTGACCCCTTTCTACTGCCCCTAACTACATTAACCCAGCTACTTACCTGATCCTGCTCACCCATGTCTTCACCCTCCAGTTCTAACCCACTAACTGCATGCTCTGTGAGCAGCAAGCTCAGCTCAAGATTGTCTATCTTCCTCAGTGTTGCATTTTGCTCCTCCAGATCTCTAATACGAGCTTCCAGGTGACCAACATGCTCACATCTGCCACAGAGGTATTCACCCTGGAACTCCGGCTCCAGTCGTGCATACATATGGCAAACTGTGCACTGAAGAAAACCTCCAATCTTGCTATCCATTATCCCAGTTACAAAAAAAAACAAAAAACAGCGAACAGTTGTTAATCAAAAAGATAAAGAAGTCGAAGAGTACTTACTGGGGCTTAACTCCTCTTTTCAACTCCGGTTTTTGGAACTCCACTTGATCTACAACCCACTTGTTTTTTTCAAGCCACAGAGCAGGCTCTACAGAGTACTGAGGCCTGATTTATAGCACCTGGTACCAGCTAACCCCTCCCCCTTACTCAGCTATTCAGCAGGAAGGAAGCTGCAAAGGAAAAATGGTTACAAATTATGTCACTTTTGCAAACTTTGTAGCAAGCAAGCAATCAATACATATATCACATACAATGGCCCCCCACTTTGTCACACACAACACAGTAAATCAATCCGGTTTTTGGAACTCCACTTGATCTACAACCCACTTGTTTTTTCAAGCCACAGAGCAGCAGTAGACATAATTCTACTAATACTGATGTAACATTTAGGTGACAGATTAATATATTTTTTGGTTGGATTGACTAACCTAAACCTTTTTGACATAGCAACAGTTCGCCCATGGGATGCTAATGCACAAAATCCACTCCAGGCCTAGGATTAGTGAAATCACTATCACTCTAGGCCTTCTAAGAGTGGAGTCCAAACTGCCTCAGCATCGCAGGGGGCCCATTCTAATGAAGACAAAGTCCTCCACCAGTTTCCAAAACATTGAGGGGCCACTCAAATGTAAGGGGCCGTCGAGCCGAAGCTGCAGACGTTTGTAATCATCCTGATGTTTTATTTAATCCTCATCCTAACTTTTGTTTCTTTCCTAAGTTTAAAAAAGCATATTTACCCTAGGACAGAGTTCTACTAATACTGATGTAACATTTAGGTGACAGATTAATAATTTTTGGGTTGGATTGGCTACCTAAATCTTTTTGAAATAACAACAGTTCGCCCATGGGATTCTAATGCACAGACTCCATGCCGGGTCTAGGATCAATGAAATCACCATCACTCTAGGCCTTCTAAGAGTGGAGTCCAAACTGCCTCAGCATCGCAGGTGGCCCATTCTAATGAAGACAAACTCCTCCACCCGTTTACAAAACATTGAGGGGCCACTCAAGGGTAAGGGGCAGTCGAACCGAAGCTGCAGACGTTTGTAATTATTCAGATATTTAATTTAATCCTCATCCTAACTTTGGTTTGTTCCTAAGTTTAAAAAAGCATATTTACCCTAGGACAGCATTCTACTAATACTGATGTAACATTTAGGTGACAGATTAATAAATTTTTGGGTTGGATTGGCTAAACTAAATATTTTTGACATAACAACAGTTCGCCCATGGGATGCTAATGCACAGAGTCCACTCCAGGTCTAGGATCAGTGAAATCACCATCACTCTAGGTCTTCTAAGAGTGGAGTCCAAACTGCCTCAGCATCGCAGGGGGCCAATTCTAATGAAGACAAAGTCCTCCACCCGTTTCCAAAACATTGAGGGGCCACTCAAATGTAAGGGGCCATCGAACCAAAGCTGCAGACAATTGTAATCATCCTGATTTTTTATTTAATCCTCATCCTAACTTTTGTTTGTTTCCTAAGTTTAAAAAAGCATATTTACCCTAGAACATAATTCTACTAATACTGATGTAAAATTTAAGTGACAGATTAATACATTTTATGGTTGGGTTAGCTAACCTAAATCTTTTTGACATTACAACAGTTCGTCCATGGGATGCTAATGCACAGACTCCACTCCGGGTCTAGGATCAGTGAAATTACCATCACTCTAGACCAGGGGTCTCAAGCACGCTTCCCCAGAGCCGGAGTCCCGAGCAGAGCGCTGGTGTCGGCTCTGCTCCGGGTCTCTGTGGAATTCCCTGACATCGCTGCCCATATATGGACAGTGTGTCAGGGTCTTGCCCAGAGCAGAGCAGAGCGCTGGTGTCGGCTCTGCTCCTGGACTCTGTGGAATTCCCTGACATCGCTGCCCATATATGGACAGTGTGTCAGGGTCTTGCCCAGAGCGGAGCAGAGCGTTGGTGTCGGCTCTGCTCCTGGACTCTGTGGAATTCCCTGACATCGCTGTCCACATATGAACAGCGATGTCTGGGGCTTCCCCAGAGCCGGAGTCCCGAGCAGAGCGCTGGTGTCGGCTCTGCTCCGGGACTCTGTGGAATTCCCTGACATCGCTGCCCATATATGGACAGTGTGTCAGGGTCTTCCCCAGAGCAGAGCCCCGGGCAGAGCGCTATTATCGGCTCTGCTCCGGGACTCTGGGGAAGCCTGTGACATCGCTGTCCATACATCGACAATGATGTCAGGGGCTTCCCCAGAGCAGGAGTCCCAGTGATGTCAGGAGCACAGCTGGAGTCCCAGGAAGAGCCTACTAGCGCTCTGCCTGGGACTCCAGCTCTGGGCAAGCCCCTGACATCACTGGGGCAGCCTCTACAGAGGGCGCTGGGGCAGCCTCTACAGAGGGCACTGGGGCAGCCTCTACAGAGGGCACTGGGGCAGCCTCTACAGAGGGCACTGTGGCAGCCTCTACAGAGGGCACTGTGGCAGCCTCTACAGAGGGCACTGTGGCAGCCTCTACAGAAGGCACTGTGGCAGCCTCTACAGAGGGCACCGTGGCAGCCTTTACAGAGGGCACTGTGGCAGCCTCTACAGAGGGCACTGTGGCGTTATCTACAAGTGGGTGTGTGACAGTATCTGAAGAGGACACTGGCATTATCTAGGGATGTGTTGCATTATCTACAGAGGGCACTGTGGCCTTATCTACAGAGGGCACTGTGGCCTTATCTACAGAGGGCACTGTGGCCTTATCTACAGAGGGCACTGTGGCCTTATCTACAGAGGGCACTGTGGCCTTATCTACAGAGGGCACTGTGGCCTTATCTACAGAGGGCACTGTGGCCTTATCTACAGAGGGCACTGCGGCCCTAGCTAGGGGTGTGTTGCATTATCCACAGAGGGCACTGGGGCAGCATCCACAGAGGGCCCTGCGGCACTATCTAAAAAGGGGCTGCCCAATCTTGACATGTGTGCTAACTGAGCCGCCGGACTGCATTTAGCGACACTTAAACTGGAAAGCTGGATTGTTGAAATAAACACGTGGAGAAATATCTCAAATTTTAAACCTAGCGCTATTATTATAGTAATGTAGTATTATTATTATAGTAATATAGTTTTATAGTAGTTCAAATAACTAGTTGATTAACAATAATTTTGTATTGTATCAAATTTGAAAGTAATGCGGCCCATCAACTTCCCATTTTTTCTATATGCGGCCCACTTACCCGGCCGAGTTTGAGACCCCTGCTCTAGACCTTCTAAGAGTGGAGTCCAAACTGCCTCAGCATAGCAGGGGACCCATTCTATTGAAGACAAAGTCCTCCACCCGTTTCTAAAACATTGAGGGGCCACTCAAATGTAAGGGGCAGTCGAGCCGAAGCTGCAGACGTTTGTAATGATCATGAATTTTTATTTAATCCTCATCCTAACTTTTGTTTCTTTCCTAAGTTTAAAAAAGCATATTTACCCTAGGACAGAATTCTACTAATACTGATGTAACATTTAGGTGACAGATTAAACAATTTTTTGGTTGGATTGGCTAACCTAAATCATTTTGACATAACAACAGTTCGCCCATGAGATGCTAATGCACAGAGTCCACTCCGGGTCTAGAATCAGTGAAATCATCATCATTCTAGGCCTTCTAAGAGTGGAGTCTAAACTGCCTCAGCATCGCAGGGGGCCAACTCTAATGAAGACAAAGTCCTCCACCTGTTTCCAAAACATTGAGGGGCCTCTCAAATGTAAGGGGAAGTCGAACCGAAGCTGCAGACGTTTGTAAGCATGCTGATTTTTTATTTAATCATCGTCCTAATTTTAATCCTCTTTCCTAACTTCACCGTGTTCGGCCGAACTCGTTTTGACCGAACCCGGCTACATTTTGGCGCCTGCCACATGTTACATCTAAAATGGAGGATTTCACAAGATCACCTGACATCAGGCTACCCCATAATGCCTTGCAAACGGCTCTCCCAGCCAATCGGGAGGCAGCATAGGGGCGGGCTCAAGCCTGCAATAAAAGTCTATGCACGGAGCTCAGCGGCCATTTTACAGACTTGAGCTGTAGGGATAGCATCTCTGTGCAGTAAGGGAAAGCTTTAGGAATCTAAAAGGCAGGAATCCAGCAATCGAAGGGGCTCATCCACTACTCACTACTCAGCCAGTGTGTGAATACGCTTTTATAAGGGACTCATCCCCGCTGCATCCAACTTGCCATACAGGCAGGCTTTGTAGTACTACAACGCCCAGCATTCCCTGAGTCAGTGCACAGTGGCTAATAGAAATTCTCATTCATTGCCATTTGGCAAGCCAGTGTCAGTGTGTGAATACGCTTTTAGAAGGGGCTCATCCCCGGCCGTTTACATAACAAACAATCCAACTTGCAATACAGGCAGCCTAGTAGTACTACAAGGCCCAGCATTCCCTGAGTGCACTGCAGCGAGGCTGATAGAATTTCTCATTCATTGCCATTTGCCAAGCCAGTGTCAGTGTGTGAATACGCTTTTAGAAGGGGCTCATCCCCGGCCGTTAACATAACAAACAATCCAACTTGCAATACAGGCAGCCTAGTAGTACTACAAGGCCCAGCATTCCCTGAGTGCACTGCAGCGACGCTGATAGAAATTCTCATTCATTGCCATTTGCCAAGCCAGTGTCAGTGTGTGAATACGCTTTTAGAAGGGGCTCATCCCCGGCCGTTAACATAAATAACAATCCAACTTGCGCTACAGGCAGCCTAGTAGTACTACAATGCCCAGCATTCCCTGAGTGCACCGCGGCGTGGCTGATAGAAATTCTCATTCATTGCCATTTGCCAAGCCAGTGTCAGTGTGTGAATAAGCTTTTAGAAGGGGCTCATCCCCGGCCCGTTAACATAACAAACAAATAACAATACAACTTGCAATACAGGCAACCTTTGTAGTAGTGGTAGTAGTAGTACTACAACGCCCAGCATTCCCTGAGTGCACTGCACGAGGCTGATAGAAATTCTCATTCATTGCCATTTGCCAAGCCAGTGTCAGTGTGTGAATACGCTTTTAGAAGGGGCTCATCCCCGGCCCGTTAACATAACAAACAAATAACAATACAACTTGCAATACAGGCAGCCTTTGTAGTAGTGGTAGTAGTAGTACTACAAGGCCCAGCATTCCCTGAGTGCACTGCGGCGTGGCTGATAGAAATTCTCATTCATTGCCATTTGCCAAGCCAGTGTCAGTGTGTGAATACGCTTTTAGAAGGGGCTCTGAAATGTCTGGGGAAAAAAAGTTTGTGAAAGGACGGGGTAGAGGAAAAAACACCCATGCCGTCTCCTCTTCCAGTTCAAATGTTGGATCTGTTGGTGCCAGACCCAGTACCAGCATTTGTGGCACAAGACATGTGCCCAGTTCCACTAGTTAGTAGCAGCTGCCATGTGCCTGCTGGTAGTAGTATCACCAAGCCAAACTTGTCCATCTCCTCCGGTGGGCGGGTTACTTTAGACAATACGGCCATTGTGGACTGGTTGGCTGGCTCGCGGTCATCTCAGCAGGAAGACTCTGACGATCTGGCTTCAAGTCAGGTTTCGTTGGATTCCAGATCCTCTACAGTTCCTTGGCACAGTGACAGTAGTAATATAGGTATTTCTAGCGTTTCCATTCCATCATCTATGTCTTCGCTCCCCCTTCCTAGCGGGAAGCCATCTTTCCTGAGAGTCCTAAGAGACATCTCCTCGGGTGCGAAGGAAGATACTGAACAACATAGTGATGATGATGATGATTTGTTTTCCGCGAGTCAGCCAACGGAGTGTGTTGCGGCGGTGGTGGAGGTGTAAGCGGTGTCCGAGACGCATAGCTGCGGTAGTGGGGGTGTTGGTGGTGGTAGCCGTGGTGGCAGACGCAGTAATGAGGGGGGCATGGAGCCCGCCATGATGTCACATCACATTCACAACACAGTGACAGAAGTGGCGGGGATGATGAGGAAGGCTATGATGATGATGTTGTTTTAGACAGGACGTGGGAACCAGGTGACGAGGTGATGACGGTGTCAGAGGAGGAGGGTAGTAGTGATAAACAGCCAAGCCGAGGTAGGGGCAGAAGTCAATCTGCAAAACGTTGCAGCAGTAGGGTCAGCTCAGGAGCCGGTGACGGCGACACTGATGCTGGTGTAGGCTCCTGAAAAAAGCCTGCCAGACAAGGGACAAGCTCGGGTGGTGGTGGTGGTGGACGTGGTACTACCTCTTTACGGTACTCTGCCGTGTGGCAATTTTTCTGTACCTTCCCGGAGGACGAAAACATGGCACAGTGCCGTATCTGCAAGCAGAAAGTAAGGCATGGGCAGGGCAGCAATGTAGGAACTACCGCTCTACGTAAACACATGGAGCGGCATCACAAGGCAATGTGGGACAATCAACATGCCCCACCATCATCATGTACATCTAATGAAGACCCCTCTTCCGCTGCTGCTGCTGCTCCGAGTCCCTGTCATCTAAGTAGTAGCCAGGCCTTATCCACCATGTCGTTGTCATCATCATCATCACTGTCATCTAGTGCTCCTCCTACGTCCCGTCAGTTATCCATTACGGAATCGTTGTCCAATAAGCAACAATATATACCCAGTCATCCACTTGTCGTGCGGCTTAATTCACACCTGGCTAAGTTGTTGGTGGTGCAGTCGCTGCCGTACCACCTGGTCGACTCCGCCGGCTTCAAGCAATTGATGGCGTGCGCTCAGCCTAGGTGGCGAATACCTAGCCGACATTACTTTTACAAAACAGCTGTCCCTGCCTTGCACAAGCATGTGGAGGAAAAGGTGTGCCAGTCCTTGCAATTCTCCGTGTGCAGCAGGGTACATGCCACCGTCGACACGTGGAGCAGCAACTATGGGCAGGGACAGTACATGTCATTCACGGCCCACTGGGTCAATATTTTGCAGTCCGATGCACTACCGCAGCAATGCCAGGCATTACCACCTCCACGCTTGTATCTTTCTGGTTCAACTCCGGACACCAGGCGCCTACCATCCTTCTCCTCCTACTCCTCCTCCTCCTTGCCTTCCTCCTTGGAGGTCTTCCCGTCCCCGACAGGACACAGTGTATCTTCCACTCCTCCTCCCTCCTCTTTTCATAGGTGCAAGGTGAAGCCCCACAATGCTGTCTTACACCTGCTGAGCCTGGGCGAGAAAAGCCACACAGGGCAGGAGCTGCTGCTGTGCATCAAGGAGGAAATCGCACGCTGGCTGTCTCCTCTGAAACTCACACTGGGCAATGTTGTCTCTGATAACGGCAAGAACGTTGTGGCTGCACTGCGTCTAGGTCACCTGACACACGCTCCTTGCATGGCACATGTGATCAATCTGGTCATAACACGCTTCTTAATGTCATATGTTGGTTTGAAGGGTGTGCTGGCCATGTCCAGGAGGGTTTGCGTTCACTTTAGACGTTCGTATGCATTTAAGCACGCCCTCCTGGACTTGCAGCGTCAAAACAATCTCCCAGAACACAGCCTGATTTGCGACGTTCCAACACGCTGGAATTCCACCCTGCACATGTTGGACCGTCTGTACGAACAGCGGAAAGCCGTGAATGATTTCCTGATGCAGCAGACGGGCAGCGTTTGGAGCCAGTGTAATTTCGAGCTCAGGCACTGGCAGCTGGTTAGAGACGCATGTCGCGTTTTGAGGCCCTTTGAAGAGGCCACACGATTTGTGAGCCGTGACGCTAGCGGAAAGAACGATGTTATGCCGCTGATATTCATTATGGAGCAAACGCTCACAGCGATGATTCAGCAAAGGATGGAGGAAGGATCACATCTGGCTATGGATGTTGAGGAGGAGGATGAGGATGAGGAAACAGGACCTGAAGAGGAGCTGGATTTGGAGATGGAATCACAGGAAGGGATAGGGGACGAGGCAGCCGCACAACATGACAGTGATGGGGGTGATGACGAGTCTGACGACGACCTTGATGATGAACAACCATGGCAGTATGGGGCGGAGATGGAACCAACATGGCCCTCTGAAACGCTGGCCAGGATGGCGAGCTGTATGCTTCGTTACTTGCGCGCTGACTGTCGCATTGTTAGCATGAAGCAAAGAGATGAGTACTGGATAGCCACACATTTAGATCCTCGGTATAAAGCCAGAATGGGGGAGTTTTTTGCGCCTTCCGAGAGGGAGGCAAAATTGGCTTATTATCGAGAGAAGCTATGCAGCCAGCTTGTCACGGCTTTCAAACGGCAAACACCTGCTGCAAGCATGTCTGACCGGGGGGCCACTCTCCGCTCCCCACTGTCTCATCGTTCCACCGCCTCTGGTAGAGCTACCTCTGCAATAGGTGGTAGCCGCGGCAGCAGCGGCGGTAGCAGCAGCAGCAGTAGCAGCCAATTCAGTTTGGAAAATATGATGACAAAATTTTTACATCCAATACCCCGACCTGACACACATCGTAGTCACCAAAGGGATGTTCACCTTCACCAGGTGCAGCACCTAAACAACCAGGTTCACTCGTACCTGGACTGTGCCCTTTCTCCGTCAGAAATGCTGATCCCAGACCCCATTGACTTCTGGGTCAGCAGATTGGATCATTGGCAAGAACTGGCCCAGTTTGCCATGGGTGTACTGTCTTGTCCACCCTCCAGTGTAGCGTCAGAGAGGGTATTCAGTGCGGCAGGGGGCTTTGTCACCCCTAAGCGAACAAGATTGTCCGCCAACAGCTTGGAAAATCTCACGTTTCTGAAAATGAATCAAGCGTGGATCGGTGAGGATTTTAAAACCCCTGTGCCTGATGCCACTGATTAGATCTGACATTGCTGCTGCCGCTGCCGCCTGTTACTGCCGCCTGCTACTACGGGATTCTGTCATGTCCACGATTTTTTTAATGTTTCGCTGTTGGTGCTGCTACTACTTCTACCACCAATCCACCCCCAGTGTCGTCTGCTACAAGCAGGCCTGCCCCACAACAGGGCTTTGTCCTGTGACTGTTGTCCAGTCTCTTTTTTCAACGTGCTGCTACTACTACCAGTCTACCACCCTTGCTGTCTGTGTTGGCTACCTCTCCTACCACCAATACACCTCCAGTGCCGCCCGTCTGCTACAAGCAGGCCTGCCCCACCACAGGGCTTTGTCCTGTGACTGTTGTCCAGTGTCTTTTAATGTGCAGCTGCTACTGCTCACCCTTGCCAATAAAAAGGGTCAATTTTTGGAGTGCTTGTGAAAAGCCATTGCTTGTTGCTTTTACATCCATGTATGGAAGAACCCCGACAGGCATCTGCCAATAAAAAGGGTCAATTTTTGGAGGGCTTGTGAAAAGCCATTGCTTGTTGCTTTTACATCCATGTATGGAAGAACCCCGGCAGGCTGGGTCCTTAGTCATGGCTTATGAAATCATAAGCCATGACTAAGGACCCAGCGAAGGTCTGAAACGCGTAGGCTACCGCCTATCTCCTCTTTTCTCTCTGTACCTTGGACTATACCTGCCCGTCACTAATATTTGTTCGTAGCCATTTTCTTTGATTTTAATTAAGACATATTAAAACTTGGAAGAAGATTCCCGTTTTTAACAGAATTTGCACTCCCAGCGCTGGTTCCAACTCCCCTTTTTCTGCTGTATCTCTTGCGTGTGCCGACACGAGGATCTGTGCGCTGACTTTCATACCCTTCTTGTGACAAGGTGAGCTGGAGGATTTTTTCCATATATTTTTTCTCCATTGCTTGTTGCTTTTACATCTATGTATGGAAGAACCCCGGCAGGCATCTGCCAAAAAAAAGGGTCAATTTTTGGAGGGCTTGTCAAAAGCCATTGCTTGTTGCTTTTACATCCATGTATGGAAGAACCCCGGCAGGCATCTGCCAAAAAAAAGGGTCAATTTTTGGAGGGCTTGTGAAAAGCCATTGCTTGTTGCTTTTACATCCATGTATGGAAGAACCCCGGCAGGCATCTGCCAATAAAAAGGGTCAATTTTTGGAGGGCTTGTCAAAAGCCATTGCTTGTTTCTTTTACATCCATGTATGGAAGAACCCCGGCAGGCATCTGCCAAAAAAAAGGGTCAATTTTTGGAGGGCTTGTCAAAAGCCATTGCTTGTTGGTTTTACATCCATGTATGGAAGAATCCCGGCAGGCATCTGCCAATAAAAAGGGTCAATTTTTGGAGGGCTTGTCAAAAGCCATTGCTTGTTTCTTTTACATCCATGTATGGAAGAACCCCGGCAGGCATCTGCCAAAAAAAAGGGTCAATTTTTGGAGGGCTTGTCAAAAGCCATTGCTTGTTGGTTTTACATCCATGTATGGAAGAATCCCGGCAGGCATCTGCCAAAAAAAAGGGTCAATTTTTGGAGGGCTTGTCAAAAGCCATTGCTTGTTTCTTTTACATCCATGTATGGAAGAACCCCGGCAGGCATCTGCCAAAAAAAAGGGTCAATTTTTGAAGGGCTTGTCAAAAGCCATTGGTTGTTGGTTTTACATCCATGTATGGAAGAACCCCGGCAGGCATCTGCCAAAAAAAAGGGTCAATTTTTGGAGGGCTTGTCAAAAGCCATTGCTTGTTGCTTTTACATCTATGTATGGAAGAACCCCGGCAGGCATCTGCCAAAAAAAAGGGTCAATTTTTGGAGGGCTTGTGAAAAGCCATTGCTTGTTGCTTTTACATCCATGTATGGAAGAACCCCGGCAGGCATCTGCCAATAAAAAGGGTCAATTTTTGGAGGGCTTGTGAAAAGCCATTGCTTGTTGCTTTTACATCCATGTATGGAAGAACCCCGGCAGGCATCTGCCAAAAAAAAGGGTCAATTTTTGGAGGGCTTGTGAAAAGCCATTGCTTGTTTCTTTTACATCCATGTATGGAAGAACCCCGGCAGGCATCTGCCCAAAAAAAAGGGTACATTTTTGGAGGGCTTGTGAAAAGCCATTGCTTGTTGCTTTTACATCCATGTATGGAAGAACCCCGGCAGGCATCTGCCAAAAAAAAGGGTAAATTTTTGGAGGGCTTGTGAAAAGCCATTGCTTGTTTCTTTTACATCCATGTATGGAAGAACCCCGGCAGGCATCTGCCAATAAAAAGGGTCAATTTTTGGAGGGCTTGTGAAAAGCCATTGCTTGTTGCTTTTACATCCATGTATGGAAGAACCCCGGCAGGCATCTGCCAAAAAAAAGGGTCAATTTTTGGAGGGCTTGTGAAAAGCCATTGCTTGTTTCTTTTACATCCATGTATGGAAGAACCCCGGCAGGCATCTGCCCAAAAAAAAGGGTAAATTTTTGGAGGGCTTGTGAAAAGCCATTGCTTGTTGCTTTTACATCCATGTATGGAAGAACCCCGGCAGGCATCTGCCAAAAAAAAGGGTAAATTTTTGGAGGGCTTGTGAAAAGCCATTGCTTGTTTCTTTTACATCCATGTATGGAAGAACCCCGGCAGGCATCTGCCAAAAAAAAGGGTCAATTTTTGGAGGGCTTGTCAAAAGCCATTGCTTGTTGGTTTTACATTCATGTATGGAAGAACCCCGGCAGGCATCTGCCAAAAAAAAGGGTCAATTTTTGGAGGGCTTGTCAAAAGCCATTGCTTGTTGGTTTTACATCCATGTATGGAAGAACCCCGGCAGGCATCTGCCAAAAAAAAGGGTCAATTTTTGGAGGGCTTGTCAAAAGCCATTGCTTGTTGGTTTTACATCCATGTATGGAAGAATCCCGGCAGGCATCTGCCAATAAAAAGGGTCAATTTTTGGAGGGCTTGTCAAAAGCCATTGCTTGTTTCTTTTACATCCATGTATGGAAGAACCCCGGCAGGCATCTGCCAAAAAAAAGGGTCAATTTTTGGAGGGCTTGTCAAAAGCCATTGCTTGTTGGTTTTACATCCATGTATGGAAGAATCCCGGCAGGCATCTGCCAAAAAAAAGGGTCAATTTTTGGAGGGCTTGTCAAAAGCCATTGCTTGTTTCTTTTACATCCATGTATGGAAGAACCCCGGCAGGCATCTGCCAAAAAAAAGGGTCAATTTTTGAAGGGCTTGTCAAAAGCCATTGGTTGTTGGTTTTACATCCATGTATGGAAGAACCCCGGCAGGCATCTGCCAAAAAAAAGGGTCAATTTTTGGAGGGCTTGTCAAAAGCCATTGCTTGTTGCTTTTACATCTATGTATGGAAGAACCCCGGCAGGCATCTGCCAAAAAAAAGGGTCAATTTTTGGAGGGCTTGTGAAAAGCCATTGCTTGTTGCTTTTACATCCATGTATGGAAGAACCCCGGCAGGCATCTGCCAATAAAAAGGGTCAATTTTTGGAGGGCTTGTGAAAAGCCATTGCTTGTTGCTTTTACATCCATGTATGGAAGAACCCCGGCAGGCATCTGCCAAAAAAAAGGGTCAATTTTTGGAGGGCTTGTGAAAAGCCATTGCTTGTTTCTTTTACATCCATGTATGGAAGAACCCCGGCAGGCATCTGCCCAAAAAAAAGGGTACATTTTTGGAGGGCTTGTGAAAAGCCATTGCTTGTTGCTTTTACATCCATGTATGGAAGAACCCCGGCAGGCATCTGCCAAAAAAAAGGGTAAATTTTTGGAGGGCTTGTGAAAAGCCATTGCTTGTTTCTTTTACATCCATGTATGGAAGAACCCCGGCAGGCATCTGCCAATAAAAAGGGTCAATTTTTGGAGGGCTTGTGAAAAGCCATTGCTTGTTGCTTTTACATCCATGTATGGAAGAACCCCGGCAGGCATCTGCCAAAAAAAAGGGTCAATTTTTGGAGGGCTTGTGAAAAGCCATTGCTTGTTTCTTTTACATCCATGTATGGAAGAACCCCGGCAGGCATCTGCCCAAAAAAAAGGGTAAATTTTTGGAGGGCTTGTGAAAAGCCATTGCTTGTTGCTTTTACATCCATGTATGGAAGAACCCCGGCAGGCATCTGCCAAAAAAAAGGGTAAATTTTTGGAGGGCTTGTGAAAAGCCATTGCTTGTTTCTTTTACATCCATGTATGGAAGAACCCCGGCAGGCATCTGCCAAAAAAAAGGGTCAATTTTTGGAGGGCTTGTCAAAAGCCATTGCTTGTTGGTTTTACATTCATGTATGGAAGAACCCCGGCAGGCATCTGCCAAAAAAAAGGGTCAATTTTTGGAGGGCTTGTCAAAAGCCATTGCTTGTTGGTTTTACATCCATGTATGGAAGAACCCCGGCAGGCATCTGCCAAAAAAAAGGGTACATTTTTGGAGGGCTTGTGAAAAGCCATTGCTTGTTGCTTTTACATCCATGTATGGAAGAACCCCGGCAGGCATCTGCCCAAAAAAAGGGTCAATTTTTGGAGGGCTTGTGAAAAGCCATTGCTTGTTTCTTTTACATCCATGTATGGAAGAACCTCGGCAGGCATCTGCCAAAAAAAAAGGGTAAATTTTTGGAGGGCTTGTGAAAAGCCATTGCTTGTTGCTTTTACATCCATGTATGGAAGAACCCCGGCAGGCATCTGCCAAAAAAAAGGGTCAATTTTTGGAGGGCTTGTGAAAAGCCATTGCTTGTTTCTTTTACATCCATGTATGGAAGAACCCCGGCAGGCATCTGCCAAAAAAAAGGGTCAATTTTTGGAGGGCTTGTCAAAAGCCATTGCTTGTTGGTTTTACATTCATGTATGGAAGAACCCCGGCAGGCATCTGCCAAAAAAAAGGGTCAATTTTTGGAGGGCTTGTCAAAAGCCATTGCTTGTTGGTTTTACATCCATGTATGGAAGAACCCCGGCAGGCATCTGCCAAAAAAATAGGCTCAATTTTTGGAGGGCTTGTGAAAAGCCATTGCTTGTTGCTTTTACATCCATGTATGGAAGAACCCCGGCAGGCATCTGCCAATAAAAAGGGTCAATTTTTGGAGCCGAAGCTGCAGACCGTTGTCTTCATCCTAAATTTTCATTTAATCCTCATCATAACTTTTGTTTCTTTCCTAAGTTTAAAAAAGCATATTTACCCTAGGACAGAGTTCTACTAATACTGATGTAACATTTAGGTGACAGATTAATAAATTTTTTGGTTTGATTGGCTAACCTAAATCTTTTTGACATAACAACAGTTCGCCCATGGGATGCTAATGCACAGACTCCACTCCTTGTCTAGGATCAGTGAAATCATTATCACTCTAGGCCTTCTAAGAGTGTAGTCCAAACTGCCTCAGCATCGCAGGGGGCCCATTCTAATGAAGACAAAGTCCTCCACCCGTTTCCAAAACATTGAGGGGCCACTCAAAGGTAAGGGGCAGTCGAACTGGAACTGCAGACGTTTGTAATTATTCAGGTTTTTTATTTAATCCTCATCCTAACTTTTGTTTGTTCCTAAATTTAAAAAATAATATTTACCCTAGGACAGCGTTCTACTAATACTGATGTAACATTTAGGTGACAGATTAATTATTTTTTTGGTTGGATTGGCTAACCTAAATCTTTTTGACATAACAACAGTTCGCCCATGGGATGCTAATGCACAGGGTCCACTCCGGGTCTAGGATCAGTGAAATCACCATTACTCTAGGCCTTCTAAGAGTGGAGTCCAAACTGGCTCAGCATCGCAGGGGACCCATTCTATTGAAGAAAAAGTCCTCCACCCATTTCTAAAACATTAAGGGGCCACTCAAAGGTAAGGGGCAGTCGTACCGAAGCTGCAGACGTTTGTAATTATTCAAATTTTTTACTTAATCC
This sequence comes from Rhinoderma darwinii, assembly GCF_050947455.1. Lineage (NCBI taxonomy): Eukaryota > Metazoa > Chordata > Amphibia > Anura > Rhinodermatidae > Rhinoderma > Rhinoderma darwinii. The sequence goes on from NW_027461962.1 coordinate 3,633,862, forward strand.
TGATCCTAACTTTTGTTTGTTCCTAATTTTAAAAAAGCATATTTACCTTATGACAGCGTTCTACTAATACTGATGTAACATTTAGGTGACAGATTAATCAATTTTTTTGTTGGATTGGCTAACCTAAATCTTTTTGACATAACAACAGTTCGCAGATGGGATGCTAATGCAGATAGTCCACTACGGGTCTACGATCCGTGAAATCACCATCACCCTAGGCCTTCTAAGAGTGGAGTCCAAACTGCCTCAGCATCGCAGGGGGCCCATTATAATGAAGACAAAGTTCTCCACTAGTTTCCAAAACATTGAGGGGCCACTCAAAGGTAAGGGGCAGTCGAACTGAAGCTGCAGACGTTTGTAATTATTCATATTTTATATTTAATCCTCATCCTAACTTTTGTTTGTTCCTAAGTTTAAAAAAGCATATATACCCTAGGACAGCTTTCTACTAATACTATGTAACATTTAGGTGACAGATTAATACATTTTTTGGTTGGATTGGCTAACCTAAGTCTCTTTGACATAACAAGAATTCGCACATGGGATGCTAATGCACAGGGTCAACTCCGGATCTAGGATCAGTGAAATCACCATCACTCTAGGCCTTCTAAGAGTGGAATCCAAACTGCCTCAGCATCTCAGGGGGGCCCATTCTAATGAAGACAAAGTCCTCCACCCGTTTCCAAAACATTGAGGGGCCACTCAAAAGAAAGGGGCAGTCGAGCCGAAGCTGCAGATGGTTGTCTTCATCCTGAATTTTTATTTAATCCTCATCTTAACTTTTGTTTCTTTCCTAAGTTTAAAAAAGCATATTTACCCTAGGACAGAGTTCTACTAATACTGGTGTAACATTTAGGTGACAGATTTATAAATTTTTTTGTTGGATTGGCTAACCTAAATCTTTTTGACATAGCAACAGTTCGCCCATGGGATGCTAATGCACAGAGTTTACCCAAAGTCTAGGATCAGTGAAATCACCATCACTCTAGGCCTTCTAAGAGTGGAGTCCAAACTGCCTCAGCATCGCAGGGGGCCCATTCTAATGAAGACAAAGTCCTCCACCCGTTTCCAAAACATTGAAGGGCCACTCAAAAGAAAGGGGCAGTCGAGCCGAAGCTGCAGACGGTTGTCTTCATCCTGAATTTTTATTTAATCCTCATCCTAACTTTTGTTTCTTTCCTAAGTTTAAAAAAGCATATTTAACCTGGGACACAGTTCTACTTATACTGATGTAACATTTAGGTGACAGATTAATCAATTTTTTGCTTGCATTGGCTAACCTAAATCTTTTTGACATAACAACAGTTCGCCCAAGGGATGCTAATGCACAGACTCCACTCCAGGTCTAGGATCAGTGAAATTACCATCACTCTAGGCCTTCTAAGAGTGTAGTCCAAACTGCCTCAGCATCGTAGGGGACCCATTCTATTGAAGACAAAGTCCTCCACCCGTTTCTAAAACGTTGAGGGGCCACTCAAATGTAAGGGGCAGTCGGGCCGAAGCTGCAGACGGTTGTCTTCATCCTGAATTTTTTATTTAATCCTCATCCTAACTTTTGTTTCTTTCCTAAGTTTAAAAAAGCATATTTACCCTGGGACAGAGTTCTACTAATACTGATGTAACATTTAGTTGACAGATTAATCATTTTTTTGTTTGGATTGGCCTCCCTAAATCTTTTTGACATAACAACAGTTCGCCCATGGGATGCTAATGCACAGAGTTTACCCCGTGTCTAGGATCAGTGAAATCATCATCACTCTAGGCCTTCTAAGAGTGGAGTCCAAACTGTCTCAGCATCGCAGGGGGCCCATTCTAATGAAGACAAAGTCCTCCACCCGTTTCCAAAACATTGAGGGGCCACTCAAATGTAAGGGGCAGTCGAACCGAAGCTGCAGACTTTTGTAATAATTCTGATTTTTTATTTAATCCTCATCCTAACTTTTGTTTGTTTCCTAAGTTTAAAAAAGCATATTTACCCTAGGACAGAGATCTACTAACACTGATGTAACATTTAGGTGACAGATTAATACATTTTTTGGTTGGATTGGCTAACCTAAATCTTTTGACATAACAACAGTTCGCCCATGGGATGCTAATGCACAGAGTCCACTACGGGTCTAGGATCAGTGAAATCACTATCACTCTAGGCCTTCTAAGAGTGGAGTCCAAACTGCCTCAGCATCACAGGGGGGCCCATTCTAATGAAGACAATGTCCTCCACCCGTTTCCAAAACATTGAGGGGCCACTCAAAAGAAAGGGGCAGTCGAGCCGAAGCTGCAGACGGTTGTCTTCATCCTGAATTTGTATTTAATCCTCATCCTAACTTTTGCTTCTTTCCTAAGTTTAAAAAAGCATATTTACCCTAGTACAGAGTTCTACTAATACTGATGTAACATTTAGTTGACAGATTAATCAATTTTTTGTTTGGATTGGCCTCCCTAAATCTTTTTGACATAACAACAGTTCGCCCATGGGATGCTAATGCACAGAGTTTACCACGTGTCTAGGATCAGTGAAATCATCATCACTCTAGGCCTTCTAAGAGTGGAGTCCAAACTGCCTCAGCATCGCAGGGGGCCCATTCTAATGAAGACAAAGTCCTCCACCCGTTTCCAAAACATTGAGGGGCCACTCAAAAGAAAGAGGCAGTCGAGCCGAAGCTGCAGACGGTTGTCTTCATCCTGAATTTGTATTTAATCCTCATCCTAACTTTTGCTTCTTTCCTAAGTTTAAAAAAGCATATTTACCCTAGTACAGAGTTCTACTAATACTGATGTAACATTTAGTTGACAGATTAATCAATTTTTTGTTTGGATTGGCATCCCTAAATCTTTTTGACATAACAACAGTTCGCCCATGGGATGCTAATGCACAGAGTTTACCCCGTGTCTAGGATCAGTGAAATCATCATCACTCTAGGCCTTCTAAGAGTGGAGTCCAAACTGCCTCAGCATCACAGCGGGGCCCATTCTAATGAAGACAATGTCCTCCACCCGTTTCCAAAACATTGAGGGGCCACTCAAAAGAAAGGGGCAGTCGAGCCGAAGCTGCAGACGGTTGTCTTCATCCTGAATTTTTATTTAATCCTCATCCTAACTTTTGTTTCTTTCCTAAGTTTAAAAAAACATATTTACCCTAGTACAGAGTTCTACTAATACTGATGTAACATTTAGGTGACAGATTAATCAATTTTTTGTTTGGATTGGCCTCCCTAAATCTTTTTGACATAACAACAGGTCGTCCATGGGATGCTAATGCACAGAGTTTACCCCGGGTCAAGGATCAGTGAAATCATCATCACTCTAGCCCTTCTAAGAGTGGAGTCCAAACTGCCTCAGCATCGCAGGGGGCCCATTCTAATGAAGACAAAGTCCTCCACCCGTTTCCAAAACATTGAGGGGCCACTCAAATGTAAGGGGCAGTCGAACCGAAGCTGCAGGCGTTTGTAATAATTCAGATTTTTTATTTAATCCTCATCCTAACTTTTGTTTGTTTCCTAAATTTAAAAAAGCATATTTACCCTAGGACAGAGATCTACTAACACTGATGTAACATTTAGGTGACAGATTAATACATTTTTTGGTTGGATTGGCTAACCTAAATCTTTTTGACATAACAACAGTTCGCCCATGGGATGCTAATGCACAGAGTCCACTACGGGTCTAGGATCAGTGAAATCACTATCACTCTAGGCCTTCTAAGAGTGGAGTCCAAACTGCCTCAGCATCGCAGGGGGGCCCATTCTAATGAAGACAATGTCCTCCACCCGTTTCCAAAACATTGAGGGGCCACTCAAAAGAAAGGGGCAGTCGAGCCGAAGCTGCAGACGGTTGTCTTCATCCTGAATTTGTATTTAATCCTCATCCTAACTTTTGTTTCTTTCCTAAGTTTAAAAAAGCATATTTACCCTAGTACAGAGTTCTACTAATACTGATGTAACATTTAGTTGACAGATGAATCAATTTTTTGTTTGGATTGGCCTCCCTAAATCTTTTTGACATAACAACAGGTCGCCCATGGGATGCTAATGCACAGAGTTTACCCCGGGTCCAGGATCAGTGAAATCATCATCACTCTAGGCCTTCTAAGAGTGGAGTCCAAACTGCCTCAGCATCGCAGGGGGGCCCATTCTAATGAAGACAAAGTCCTCCACCCTTTTCCAAAACATTGAGGGGCCACTCAAATGTAAGGGGCAGTCGAACCGAAGCTGCAGGCGTTTGTAATAATTCAGATTTTTTATTTAATCCTCATCCTAACTTTTGTTTGTTTCCTAAATTTAAAAAAGCATATTTACCCTAGGACAGAGATCTACTAACACTGATGTAACATTTAGGTGACAGATTAATACATTTTTTGGTTGGATTGGCTAACCTAAATCTTTTTGACATAACAACAGTTCGCCCATGGGATGCTAATGCACAGAGTCCACTACGGGTCTAGGATCAGTGAAATCACTATCACTCTAGGCCTTCTAAGAGTGGAGTCCAAACTGCCTCAGCATCGCAGGGGGGCCCATTCTAATGAAGACAATGTCCTCCACCCGTTTCCAAAACATTGAGGGGCCACTCAAAAAAAAAGGGGCAGTCGAGCCGAAGCTGCAGACGGTTGTCTTCATCCTGAATTTTTATATAATCCTCATCCTAACTTTTGTTTCTTTCCTAAGTTTAAAAAAGCATATTTACCCTAGTACAGAGTTCTACTAATACTGATGTAACATTTAGGTGACAGATTAATCAATTTTTTGTTTGGATTGGCCTCCCTAAATCTTTTTGACATAACAACAGGTCGCCCATGGGATGCTAATGCACAGAGTTTACCCCGGGTCCAGGATCAGTGAAATCATCAATACTCTAGGCCTTCTAAGAGTGGAGTCCAAACTGCCTCAGCATCGCAGGGGGCCCATTCTAATGAAGACAAAGTCCTCCACCCTTTTCCAAAACATTGAGGGGCCACTCAAATGTAAGGGGCAGTCGAACCGAAGCTGCAGACTTTTGTAATAATTCTGATTTTTTATTTAATCCTCATCCTAACTTTTGTTTCTTTCCTAAGTTTAAAAAAGCATATTTACCTTAGTACAGAGTTCTACTAATACTGATGTAACATTTAGTTGACAGATTAATCAATTTTTTGTTTGGATTGGCCTCCCTAAATCTTTTTGACATAACAACAGTTCGCCCATGGGATGCTAATGCACAGAGTTTACCCCGTGTCTAGGATCAGTGAAATCATCATCACTCTAGGCCTTCTAAGAGTGGAGTCCAAACTGCCTCAGCATCGCAGGGGGGCCCATTCTAATGAAGACAATGTCCTCCACCCGTTTCCAAAACATTGAGGGGCCACTCAAAAGAAAGGGGCAGACGAGCCGAAGCTGCAGACGGTTGTCTTCATCCTGAATTTGTATTTAATCCTCATCCTAACTTTTGTTTCTTTCCTAAGTTTAAAAAAGCATATTTACCCTAGTACAGAGTTCTACTAATACTGATGTAACGTTTAGTTGACAGATGAATCAATTTTTTGTTTGGATTGGCCTCCCTAAATCTTTTTGACATAACAACAGGTCGCCCATGGGATGCTAATGCACAGAGTTTACCCCGGGTCCAGGATCAGTGAAATCATCATCACTCTAGCCCTTCTAAGAGTGGAGTCCAAACTGCCTCAGCATCGCAGGGGGCCCATTCTAATGAAGACAAAGTCCTCCACCCGTTTCCAAAACATTGAGGGGCCACTCAAATGTAAGGGGCAGTCGAACCGAAGTTGCAGGCGTTTGTAATAATTCAGATTTTTTATTTAATCCTCATCCTAACTTTTGTTTGTTTCCTAAATTTAAAAAAGCATATTTACCCTAGGACAGAGATCTACTAACACTGATGTAACATTTAGGTGACAGATTAATACATTTTTTGGTTGGATTGGCTAACCTAAATCTTTTTGACATAACAACAGTTCGCCCATGGGATGCTAATGCACAGAGTCCACTACGGGTCTAGGATCAGTGAAATCACTATCACTCTAGGCCTTCTAAGAGTGGAGTCCAAACTGCCTCAGCATCGCAGGGGGGCCCATTCTAATGAAGACAATGTCCTCCACCCGTTTCCAAAACATTGAGGGGCCACTCAAAAGAAAGGGGCAGTCGAGCCGAAGCTGCAGACGGTTGTCTTCATCCTGAATTTGTATTTAATCCTCATCCTAACTTTTGTTTCTTTCCTAAGTTTAAAAAAGCATATTTACCCTAGTACAGAGTTCTACTAATACTGATGTAACATTTAGTTGACAGATGAATCAATTTTTTGTTTGGATTGGCCTCCCTAAATCTTTTTGACATAACAACAGGTCGCCCATGGGATGCTAATGCACAGAGTTTACCCCGGGTCCAGGATCAGTGAAATCATCATCACTCTAGGCCTTCTAAGAGTGGAGTCCAAACTGCCTCAGCATCGCAGGGGGCCCATTCTAATGAAGACAAAGTCCTCCACCCGTTTCCAAAACATTGAGGGGCCACTCAAATGTAAGGGGCAGTCGAACCGAAGCTGCAGACTTTTGTAATAATTCTGATTTTTTATTTAATCCTCATCCTAACTTTTGTTTGTTTCCTAAGTTTAAAAAAGCATATTTACCCTAGGACAGAGATCTACTAACACTGATGTAACATTTAGGTGACAGATTAATAAATTTTTGGGTTGGATTGGCTAACCTAAATCTTTTTGACATAAAAACAGTTCGCCCATGGGATGCTAATGCACAGAGTCCACTACGGGTCTAGGATCAGTGAAATCACTATCACTCTAGGCCTTCTAAGAGTGGAGTCCAAACTGCCTCAGCATCACAGCGGGGCCCATTCTAATGAAGACAATGTCCTCCACCCGTTTCCAAAACATTGAGGGGCCACTCAAAAGAAAGGGGCAGTCGAGCCGAAGCTGCAGACGGTTGTCTTCATCCTGAATTTTTATTTAATCCTCATCCTAACTTTTGTTTCTTTCCTAAGTTTAAAAAAACATATTTACCCTAGTACAGAGTTCTACTAATACTGATGTAACATTTAGGTGACAGATTAATCAATTTTTTGTTTGGATTGGCCTCCCTAAATCTTTTTGACATAACAACAGGTCGTCCATGGGATGCTAATGCACAGAGTTTACCCCGGGTCAAGGATCAGTGAAATCATCATCACTCTAGCCCTTCTAAGAGTGGAGTCCAAACTGCCTCAGCATCGCAGGGGGCCCATTCTAATGAAGACAAAGTCCTCCACCCGTTTCCAAAACATTGAGGGGCCACTCAAATGTAAGGGGCAGTCGAACCGAAGCTGCAGGCGTTTGTAATAATTCAGATTTTTTATTTAATCCTCATCCTAACTTTTGTTTGTTTCCTAAATTTAAAAAAGCATATTTACCCTAGGACAGAGATCTACTAACACTGATGTAACATTTAGGTGACAGATTAATACATTTTTTGGTTGGATTGGCTAACCTAAATCTTTTTGACATAACAACAGTTCGCCCATGGGATGCTAATGCACAGAGTCCACTACGGGTCTAGGATCAGTGAAATCACTATCACTCTAGGCCTTCTAAGAGTGGAGTCCAAACTGCCTCAGCATCGCAGGGGGGCCCATTCTAATGAAGACAATGTCCTCCACCCGTTTCCAAAACATTGAGGGGCCACTCAAAAGAAAGGGGCAGTCGAGCCGAAGCTGCAGACGGTTGTCTTCATCCTGAATTTGTATTTAATCCTCATCCTAACTTTTGTTTCTTTCCTAAGTTTAAAAAAGCATATTTACCCTAGTACAGAGTTCTACTAATACTGATGTAACATTTAGTTGACAGATGAATCAATTTTTTGTTTGGATTGGCCTCCCTAAATCTTTTTGACATAACAACAGGTCGCCCATGGGATGCTAATGCACAGAGTTTACCCCGGGTCCAGGATCAGTGAAATCATCATCACTCTAGGCCTTCTAAGAGTGGAGTCCAAACTGCCTCAGCATCGCAGGGGGGCCCATTCTAATGAAGACAAAGTCCTCCACCCTTTTCCAAAACATTGAGGGGCCACTCAAATGTAAGGGGCAGTCGAACCGAAGCTGCAGGCGTTTGTAATAATTCAGATTTTTTATTTAATCCTCATCCTAACTTTTGTTTGTTTCCTAAATTTAAAAAAGCATATTTACCCTAGGACAGAGATCTACTAACACTGATGTAACATTTAGGTGACAGATTAATAAATTTTTTGGTTGGATTGGCTAACCTAAATCTTTTTGACATAACAACAGTTCGCCCATGGGATGCTAATGCACAGAGTCCACTACGAGTCTAGGATCAGTAAAATCACTATCACTCTAGGCCTTCTAAGAGTGGAGTCCAAACTGCCTCAGCATCGCAGGGGGGCCCATTCTAATGAAGACAATGTCCTCCACCCGTTTCCAAAACATTGAGGGGCCACTCAAAAGAAAGGGGCAGTCGAGCCGAAGCTGCAGACGGTTGTCTTCATCCTGAATTTTTATTTAATCCTCATCCTAACTTTTGTTTCTTTCCTAAGTTTAAAAAAGCATATTTACCCTAGTACAGAGTTCTACTAATACTGATGTAACATTTAGTTGACAGATTAATCAATTTTTTGTTTGGATTGGCCTCCCTAAATCTTTTTGACATAACAACAGGTCGCCCATGGGATGCTAATGCACAGAGTTTACCCCGGGTCCAGGATCAGTGAAATCATCATCACTCTAGGCCTTCTAAGAGTGGAGTCCAAACTGCCTCAGCATCGCAGGGGGGCCCATTCTAATGAAGACAATGTCCTCCACCCGTTTCCAAAACATTGAGGGGCCACTCAAAAGAAAGGGGCAGACGAGCCGAAGCTGCAGACGGTTGTCTTCATCCTGAATTTGTATTTAATCCTCATCCTAACTTTTGTTTCTTTCCTAAGTTTAAAAAAGCATATTTACCCTAGTACAGAGTTCTACTAATACTGATGTAACGTTTAGTTGACAGATTAATCAATTTTTTGTTTGGATTGGCCTCCCTAAATCTTTTTGACATAACAACAGGTCGCCCATGGGATGCTAATGCACAGAGTTTACCCCGGGTCCAGGATCAGTGAAATCATCATCACTCTAGCCCTTCTAAGAGTGGAGTCCAAACTGCCTCAGCATCGCAGGGGGCCCATTCTAATGAAGACAAAGTCCTCCACCCGTTTCCAAAACATTGAGGGGCCACTCAAAAGAAAGGGGCAGTCGAGCCGAAGCTGCAGACGGTTGTCTTCATCCTGAATTTGTATTTAATCCTCATCCTAACTTTTGTTTCTTTCCTAAGTTTAAAAAAGCATATTTACCCTAGTACAGAGTTCTACTAATACTGATGTAACATTTAGTTGACAGATTAATAAATTTTTTGTTTGGATTGGCCTCCCTAAATCTATTTGACATAACAACAGGTCGCCCATGGGATGCTAATGCACAGAGTTTACCCCGGGTCCAGGATCAGTGAAATCATCATCACTCTAGCCCTTCTAAGAGTGGAGTCCAAACTGCCTCAGCATCGCAGGGGGCCCATTCTAATGAAGACAAAGTCCTCCACCCGTTTCCAAAACATTGAGGGGCCACTCAAATGTAAGGGGCAGTCGAACCGAAGCTGCAGACTTTTGTAATAATTCTGATTTTTTATTTAATCCTTATCCTAACTTTTGTTTGTTTCCTAAGTTTAAAAAAGCATATTTACCCTAGGACAGAGATCTACTAACACTGATGTAACATTTAGGTGACAGATTAATAAATTTTTGGGTTGGATTGGCTAACCTAAATCTTTTTGACATAAAAACAGTTCGCCCATGGGATGCTAATGCACAGAGTCCACTACGGGTCTAGGATCAGTGAAATCACTATCACTCTAGGCCTTCTAAGAGTGGAGTCCAAACTGCCTCAGCATCACAGGGGGGCCCATTCTAATGAAGACAATGTCCTCCACCCGTTTCCAAAACATTGAGGGGCCACTCAAAAGAAAGGGGCAGTCGAGCCGAAGCTGCAGACGGTTGTCTTCATCCTGAATTTTTATTTAATCCTCATCCTAACTTTTGTTTCTTTCCTAAGTTTAAAAAAACATATTTACCCTAGTACAGAGTTCTACTAATACTGATGTAACATTTAGGTGACAGATTAATCAATTTTTTGTTTGGATTGGCCTCCCTAAATCTTTTTGACATAACAACAGGTCGCCCATGGGATGCTAATGCACAGAGTTTACCCCGGGTCCAGGATCAGTGAAATCATCATCACTCTAGGCCTTCTAAGAGTGGAGTCCAAACTGCCTCAGCATCGCAGGGGGGCCCATTCTAATGAAGACAAAGTCCTCCACCCTTTTCCAAAACATTGAGGGGCCACTCAAATGTAAGGGGCAGTCGAACCGAAGCTGCAGGCGTTTGTAATAATTCAGATTTTTTATTTAATCCTCATCCTAACTTTTGTTTGTTTCCTAAATTTAAAAAAGCATATTTACCCTAGGACAGAGATCTACTAACACTGATGTAACATTTAGGTGACAGATTAATAAATTTTTTGGTTGGATTGGCTAACCTAAATCTTTTTGACATAACAACAGTTCGCCCATGGGATGCTAATGCACAGAGTCCACTACGGGTCTAGGATCAGTAAAATCACTATCACTCTAGGCCTTCTAAGAGTGGAGTCCAAACTGCCTCAGCATCGCAGGGGGGCCCATTCTAATGAAGACAATGTCCTCCACCCGTTTCCAAAACATTGAGGGGCCACTCAAAAGAAAGGGGCAGTCGAGCCGAAGCTGCAGACGGTTGTCTTCATCCTGAATTTTTATTTAATCCTCATCCTAACTTTTGTTTCTTTCCTAAGTTTAAAAAAGCATATTTACCCTAGTACAGAGTTCTACTAATACTGATGTAACATTTAGTTGACAGATTAATCAATTTTTTGTTTGGATTGGCCTCCCTAAATTTTTTTGACATAACAACAGGTCGCCCATGGGATGCTAATGCACAGAGTTTACCCCGGGTCCAGGATCAGTGAAATCATCATCACTCTAGGCCTTCTAAGAGTGGAGTCCAAACTGCCTCAGCATCGCAGGGGGGCCCATTCTAATGAAGACAATGTCCTCCACCCGTTTCCAAAACATTGAGGGGCCACTCAAAAGAAAGGGGCAGACGAGCCGAAGCTGCAGACGGTTGTCTTCATCCTGAATTTGTATTTAATCCTCATCCTAACTTTTGTTTCTTTCCTAAGTTTAAAAAAGCATATTTACCCTAGTACAGAGTTCTACTAATACTGATGTAACGTTTAGTTGACAGATTAATCAATTTTTTGTTTGGATTGGCCTCCCTAAATCTTTTTGACATAACAACAGGTCGCCCATGGGATGCTAATGCACAGAGTTTACCCCGGGTCCAGGATCAGTGAAATCATCATCACTCTAGCCCTTCTAAGAGTGGAGTCCAAACTGCCTCAGCATCGCAGGGGGCCCATTCTAATGAAGACAAAGTCCTCCACCCGTTTCCAAAACATTGAGGGGCCACTCAAAAGAAAGGGGCAGTCGAGCCGAAGCTGCAGACGGTTGTCTTCATCCTGAATTTGTATTTAATCCTCATCCTAACTTTTGTTTCTTTCCTAAGTTTAAAAAAGCATATTTACCCTAGTACAGAGTTCTACTAATACTGATGTAACATTTAGTTGACAGATTAATAAATTTTTTGTTTGGATTGGCCTCCCTAAATCTTTTTGACATAACAACAGGTCGCCCATGGGATGCTAATGCACAGAGTTTACCCCGGGTCCAGGATCAGTGAAATCATCATCACTCTAGCCCTTCTAAGAGTGGAGTCCAAACTGCCTCAGCATCGCAGGGGGCCCATTCTAATGAAGACAAAGTCCTCCACCCGTTTCCAAAACATTGAGGGGCCACTCAAATGTAAGGGGCAGTCGAACCGAAGCTGCAGACTTTTGTAATAATTCTGATTTTTTATTTAATCCTCATCCTAACTTTTGTTTGTTTCCTAAGTTTAAAAAAGCATATTTACCCTAGGACAGAGATCTACTAACACTGATGTAACATTTAGGTGACAGATTAATACATTTTTTGGTTGGATTGGCTAACCTAAATCTTTTTGACATAACAACAGTTCGCCCATGGGATGCTAATGCACAGAGTCCACTACGGGTCTAGGATCAGTAAAATCACTATCACTCTAGGCCTTCTAAGAGTGGAGTACAAACTGCCTCAGCATCGCAGGGGGGCCCATTCTAATGAAGACAATGTCCTCCACCCGTTTCCAAAACATTGAGGGGCCACTCAAAAGAAAGGGGCAGTCGAGCCGAAGCTGCAGACGATTGTCTTCATCCTGAATTTTTATTTAATCCTCATCCTAACTTTTGTTTCTTTCCTAAGTTTAAAAAAGCATATTTACCCTAGTACAGAGTTCTACTAATACTGATGTAACATTTAGGTGACAGATTAATCAATTTTTTGTTTGGATTGGCCTCCCTAAATCTTTTTGACATAACAACAGGTCGCCCATGGGATGCTAATGCACAGAGTTTACCCCGGGTCCAGGATCAGTGAAATCATCAATACTCTAGGCCTTCTAAGAGTGGAGTCCAAACTGCCTCAGCATCGCAGGGGGCCCATTCTAATGAAGACAAAGTCCTCCACCCTTTTCCAAAACATTGAGGGGCCACTCAAATGTAAGGGGCAGTGGAACCGAAGCTGCAGGCGTTTGTAATAATTCAGATTTTTTATTTAATCCTCATCCTAACTTTTGTTTGTTTCCTAAATTTAAAAAAGCATATTTACCCTAGGAATGAGATCTACTAACACTGATGTAACATTTAGGTGACAGATTAATACATTTTTTGGTTGGATTGGCTAACCTAAATCTTTTTGACATAACAACAGTTTGCCCATGGGATGCTAATGCACAGAGTCCACTACGGGTCTAGGATCAGTAAAATCACTATCACTCTAGGCCTTCTAAGAGTGGAGTCCAAACTGCCTCAGCATCGCAGGGGGGCCCATTCTAATGAAGACAATGTCCTCCACCCGTTTCCAAAACATTGAGGGGCCACTCAAAAGAAAGGGGCAGTCGAGCCGAAGCTGCAGACGGTTGTCTTCATCCTGAATTTTTATTTAATCCTCATCCTAACTTTTGTTTCTTTCCTAAGTTTAAAAAAGCATATTTACCCTAGTACAGAGTTCTACTAATACTGATGTAACATTTAGTTGACAGATGAATCAATTTTTTGTTTGGATTGGCCTCCCTAAATCTTTTTGACATAACAACAGGTCGCCCATGGGATGCTAATGCACAGAGTTTACCCCGGGTCCAGGATCAGTGAAATCATCATCACTCTAGGCCTTCTAAGAGTGGAGTCCAAACTGCCTCAGCATCGCAGGGGGCCCATTCTAATGAAGACAAAGTCCTCCACCCGTTTCCAAAACATTGAGGGGCCACTCAAATGTAAGGGGCAGTCGAACCGAAGCTGCAGACTTTTGTAATAATTCTGATTTTTTATTTAATCCTCATCCTAACTTTTGTTTGTTTCCTAAGTTTAAAAAAGCATATTTACTCTAGGACAGAGATCTACTAACACTGATGTAACATTTAGGTGACAGATTAATAAATATTTTGGTTGGATTGGCTAACCTAAATCTTTTTGACATAAAAACAGTTCGCCCATGGGATGCTAATGCACAGAGTCCACTACGGGTCTAGGATCAGTGAAATCACTATCACTCTAGGCCTTCTAAGAGTGGAGTCCAAACTGCCTCAGCATCACAGGGGGGCCCATTCTAATGAAGACAAAGTCCTCCACCCGTTTCCAAAACATTGAGGGGCCACTCAAAAGAAAGGGGCAGTCGAGCCGAAGCTGCAGACGGTTGTCTTCATCCTGAATTTTTATTTAATCCTCATCCTAACTTTTGTTTCTTTCCTAAGTTTAAAAAAGCATATTTACCCTAGTAGAGAGTTCTACTAATACTGATGTAACGTTTAGTTGACAGATTAATCAATTTTTTGTTTGGATTGGCCTCCCTAAATCTTTTTGACATAACAACAGGTCGCCCATGGGATGCTAATGCACAGAGTTTACCCCGGGTCCAGGATCAGTGAAATCATCATCACTCTAGCCCTTCTAAGAGTGGAGTCCAAACTGCCTCAGCATCGCAGGGGGCCCATTCTAATGAAGACAAAGTCCTCCACCCGTTTCCAAAACATTGAGGGGCCACTCAAAAGAAAGGGGCAGTCGAGCCGAAGCTGCAGACGGTTGTCTTCATCCTGAATTTGTATTTAATCCTCATCCTAACTTTTGTTTCTTTCCTAAGTTTAAAAAAGCATATTTACCCTAGTACAGAGTTCTACTAATACTGATGTAACATTTAGTTGACAGATTAATCAATTTTTTGTTTGGATTGGCCTCCCTAAATCTTTTTGACATAACAACAGGTCGCCCATGGGATGCTAATGCACAGAGTTTACCCCGGGTCCAGGATCAGTGAAATCATCATCACTCTAGGCCTTCTAAGAGTGGAGTCCAAACTGCCTCAGCATCGCAGGGGGCCCATTCTAATGAAGACAAAGTCCTCCACCCGTTTCCAAAACATTGAGGGGCCACTCAAATGTAAGGGGCAGTCGAACCGAAGCTGCAGACTTTTGTAATAATTCTGATTTTTTATTTAATCCTCATCCTAACTTTTGTTTGTTTCCTAAGTTTAAAAAAGCATATTTACCCTAGGACAGAGATCTACTAACACTGATGTAACATTTAGGTGACAGATTAATACATTTTTTGGTTGGATTGGCTAACCTAAATCTTTTTGACATAACAACAGTTCGCCCATGGGATGCTAATGCACAGAGTCCACTACGGGTCTAGGATCAGTGAAATCACTATCACTCTAGGCCTTCTAAGAGTGGAGTCCAAACTGCCTCAGCATCGCAGGGGGGCCCATTCTAATGAAGACAATGTCCTCCACCCGTTTCCAAAACATTGAGGGGCCACTCAAAAGAAAGGGGCAGTCGAGCCGAAGCTGCAGACGGTTGTCTTCATCCTAAATTTGTATTTAATCCTCATCCTAACTTTTGTTTCTTTCCTAAGTTTAAAAAAGCATATTTACCCTAGTACAGAGTTCTACTAATACTGATGTAACGTTTAGTTGACAGATTAATAAATTTTTTGTTTGGATTGGCCTCCCTAAATCTTTTTGACATAACAACAGGTCGCCCATGGGATGCTAATGCACAGAGTTTACCCCGGGTCCAGGATCAGTGAAATCATCATCACTCTAGCCCTTCTAAGAGTGGAGTCCAAACTGCCTCAGCATCGCAGGGGGCCCATTCTAATGAAGACAAAGTCCTCAACCCGTTTCCAAAACATTGAGGGGCCACTCAAATGTAAGGGGCAGTCGAACCGAAGCTGCAGAATTTTGTAATAATTCTGATTTTTTATTTAATCCTCATCCTAACTTTTGTTTGTTTCCTAAGTTTAAAAAAGCATATTTACCCTAGGACAGAGATCTACTAACACTGATGTAACATTTAGGTGACAGATTAATAAATTTTTTGGTTGGATTGGCTAACCTAAATCTTTTTGACATAAAAACAGTTCGCCCATGGGATGCTAATGCACAGAGTCCACTACGTGTCTAGGATCAGTGAAATCACTATCACACTAGGCCTTCTAAGAGTGGAGTCCAAACTGCCTCAGCATCACAGGGGGGCCCATTCTAATGAAGACAAAGTCCTCCACCCGTTTCCAAAACATTGAGGGGCCACTCAAAAGAAAGGGGCAGTCGAGCCGAAGCTGCAGACTTTTGTAATAATTCTGATTTTTTATTTAATCCTCATCCTAACTTTTGTTTGTTTCCTAAGTTTAAAAAAGCATATTTACCCTAGGACAGAGATCTACTAACACTGATGTAAAATTTAGGTGACAGATTAATACATTTTTTGGTTGGATTGGCTAACCTAAATCTTTTTGACATAACAACAGTTCGCCCATGGGATGCTAATGCACAGAGTCCACTACGGGTCTAGGATCAGTGAAATCACTATCACTCTAGGCCTTCTAAGAGTGGAGTCCAAACTGCCTCAGCATCGCAGGGGGCCCATTCTAATGAAGACAAAGTCCTCCACCCGTTTCCAAAACATTGAGGGGCCACTCAAATGTAAGGGGCAGTCGAACCGAAGCTGCAGGCGTTTGTAATAATTCAGATTTTTTATTTAATCCTCATCCTAACTTTTGTTTGTTTCCTAAATTTAAAAAAGCATATCTACCCTAGGACAGAGATCTACTAACACTGATGTAACATTTAGGTGACAGATTAATACATTTTTTGGTTGGATTGGCTAACCTAAATCTTTTTGACATAACAACAGTTCGCCCATGGGATGCTAATGCACAGAGTCCACTACGGGTCTAGGATCAGTGAAATCACTATCACTCTAGGCCTTCTAAGAGTGGAGTCCAAACTGCCTCAGCATCGCAGGGGGGCCCATTCTAATGAAGACAATGTCCTCCACCCGTTTCCAAAACATTGAGGGGCCACTCAAAAGAAAGGGGCAGTCGAGCCGAAGCTGCAGACGGTTGTCTTCATCCTGAATTTGTATTTAATCCTCATCCTAACTTTTGTTTCTTTCCTAAGTTGAAAAAAGCATATTTACCCTAGTACAGAGTTCTACTAATACTGATGTAACATTTAGTTGACAGATGAATCAATTTTTTGTTTGGATTGGCCTCCCTAAAACTTTTTGACATAACAACAGGTCGCCCATGGGATGCTAATGCACAGAGTTTACCCCGGGTCTAGGATCAGTGAAATCATCAATACTCTAGGCCTTCTAAGAGTGGAGTCCAAACTGCCTCAGCATCGCAGGGGGCCAATTCTAATGAAGACAAAGTCCTCCACCCTTTTCCAAAACATTGAGGGGCCACTCAAATGTAAGTGGCAGTCGAACCGAAGCTGCAGGCGTTTGTAATAATTCAGATTTTTTATTTAATCCTCATCCTAACTTTTGTTTGTTTCCTAAATTTAAAAAAGCATATTTACCCTAGGACAAAGATCTACTAACACTGATGTAACATTTAGGTGACAGATTAATACATTTTTTGGTTGGATTGGCTAACCTAAATCTTTTTGACATAACAACAGTTCGCCCATGGGATGCTAATGCACAGAGTCCACTACGGGTCTAGGATCAGTAAAATCACTATCACTCTAGGCCTTCTAAGAGTGGAGTCCAAACTGCCTCAGCATCGCAGGGGGGCCCATTCTAATGAAGACAATGTCCTCCACCCGTTTCCAAAACATTGAGGGGCCACTCAAAAGAAAGGGGCAGTCGAGCCGAAGCTGCAGACGATTGTCTTCATCCTGAATTTTTATTTAATCCTCATCCTAACTTTTGTTTCTTTCCTAAGTTTAAAAAAGCATATTTACCCTAGTACAGAGTTCTACTAATACTGATGTAACATTTAGGTGACAGATTAATCAATTTTTTGTTTGGATTGGCCTCCCTAAATCTTTTTGACATAACAACAGGTCGCCCATGGGATGCTAATGCACAGAGTTTACCCCGGGTCCAGGATCAGTGAAATCATCAATACTCTAGGCCTTCTAAGAGTGGAGTCCAAACTGCCTCAGCATCGCAGGGGGCCCATTCTAATGAAGACAAAGTCCTCCACCCTTTTCCAAAACATTGAGGGGCCACTCAAATGTAAGGGGCAGTGGAACCGAAGCTGCAGGCGTTTGTAATAATTCAGATTTTTTATTTAATCCTCATCCTAACTTTTGTTTGTTTCCTAAATTTAAAAAAGCATATTTACCCTAGGACAGAGATCTACTAACACTGATGTAACATTTAGGTGACAGATTAATAAATTTTTTGTTTGGATTGGCCTCCCTAAATCTTTTTGACATAACAACAGGTCGCCCATGGGATGCTAATGCACAGAGTTTACCCCGGGTCCAGGATCAGTGAAATCATCATCACTCTAGGCCTTCTAAGAGTGGAGTCCAAACTGCCTCAGCATCGCAGGGGGGCCCATTCTAATGAAGACAATGTCCTCCACCCGTTTCCAAAACATTGAGGGGCCACTCAAAAGAAAGGGGCAGACGAGCCGAAGCTGCAGACGGTTGTCTTCATCCTGAATTTGTATTTAATCCTCATCCTAACTTTTGTTTCTTTCCTAAGTTTAAAAAAGCATATTTACCCTAGTACAGAGTTCTACTAATACTGATGTAACGTTTAGTTGACAGATTAATCAATTTTTTGTTTGGATTGGCCTCCCTAAATCTTTTTGACATAACAACAGGTCGCCCATGGGATGCTAATGCACAGAGTTTACCCCGGGTCCAGGATCAGTGAAATCATCATCACTCTAGCCCTTCTAAGAGTGGAGTCCAAACTGCCTCAGCATCGCAGGGGGCCCATTCTAATGAAGACAAAGTCCTCCACCCGTTTCCAAAACATTGAGGGGCCACTCAAAAGAAAGGGGCAGTCGAGCCGAAGCTGCAGACGGTTGTCTTCATCCTGAATTTGTATTTAATCCTCATCCTAACTTTTGTTTCTTTCCTAAGTTTAAAAAAGCATATTTACCCTAGTACAGAGTTCTACTAATACTGATGTAACATTTAGTTGACAGATTAATAAATTTTTTGTTTGGATTGGCCTCCCTAAATCTTTTTGACATAACAACAGGTCGCCCATGGGATGCTAATGCACAGAGTTTACCCCGGGTCCAGGATCAGTGAAATCATCATCACTCTAGCCCTTCTAAGAGTGGAGTCCAAACTGCCTCAGCATCGCAGGGGGCCCATTCTAATGAAGACAAAGTCCTCCACCCGTTTCCAAAACATTGAGGGGCCACTCAAATGTAAGGGGCAGTCGAACCGAAGCTGCAGACTTTTGTAATAATTCTGATTTTTTATTTAATCCTCATCCTAACTTTTGTTTGTTTCCTAAGTTTAAAAAAGCATATTTACCCTAGAACAGAGATCTACTAACACTGATGTAACATTTAGGTGACAGATTAATAAATTTTTGGGTTGGATTGGCTAACCTAAATCTTTTTGACATAAAAACAGTTCGCCCATGGGATGCTAATGCACAGAGTCCACTACGGGTCTAGGATCAGTGAAATCACTATCACTCTAGGCCTTCTAAGAGTGGAGTCCAAACTGCCTCAGCATCACAGGGGGGCCCATTCTAATGAAGACAATGTCCTCCACCCGTTTCCAAAACATTGAGGGGCCACTCAAAAGAAAGGGGCAGTCGAGCCGAAGCTGCAGACGGTTGTCTTCATCCTGAATTTTTATTTAATCCTCATCCTAACTTTTGTTTCTTTCCTAAGTTTAAAAAAACATATTTACCCTAGTACAGAGTTCTACTAATACTGATGTAACATTTAGGTGACAGATTAATCAATTTTTTGTTTGGATTGGCCTCCCTAAATCTTTTTGACATAACAACAGGTCGCCCATGGGATGCTAATGCACAGAGTTTACCCCGGGTCCAGGATCAGTGAAATCATCATCACTCTAGCCCTTCTAAGAGTGGAGTCCAAACTGCCTCAGCATCGCAGGGGGCCCATTCTAATGAAGACAAAGTCCTCCACCCGTTTCCAAAACATTGAGGGGCCACTCAAATGTAAGGGGCAGTCGAACCGAAGCTGCAGGAGTTTGTAATAATTCAGATTTTTTATTTAATCCTCATCCTAACTTTTGTTTGTTTCCTAAATTTAAAAAAGCATATTTACCCTAGGACAGAGATCTACTAACACTGATGTAACATTTAGGTGACAGATTAATACATTTTTTGGTTGGATTGGCTAACCTAAATCTTTTTGACATCACAACAGTTCGCCCATGGGATGCTAATGCACAGAGTCCACTACGGGTCTAGGATCAGTGAAATCACTATCACTCTAGGCCTTCTAAGAGTGGAGTCCAAACTGCCTCAGCATCGCAGGGGGGCCCATTCTAATGAAGACAATGTCCTCCACCCGTTTCCAAAACATTGAGGGGCCACTCAAAAGAAAGGGGCAGTCGAGCCGAAGCTGCAGACGGTTGTCTTCATCCTGAATTTGTATTTAATCCTCATCCTAACTTTTGTTTCTTTCCTAAGTTTAAAAAAGCATTTTTACCCTAGTACAGAGTTCTACTAATACTGATGTAACATTTAGTTGACAGATGAATCAATTTTTTGTTTGGATTGGCCTCCCTAAATCTTTTTGACATAACAACAGGTCGCCCATGGGATGCTAATGCACAGAGTTTACCCCGGGTCCAGGATCAGTGAAATCATCAATACTCTAGGCCTTCTAAGAGTGGAGTCCAAACTGCCTCAGCATCGCAGGGGGCCCATTCTAATGAAGACAAAGTCCTCCACCCTTTTCCAAAACATTGAGTGGCCACTCAAATGTAAGGGGCAGTCGAACCGAAGCTGCAGGCGTTTGTAATAATTCAGATTTTTTATTTAATCCTCATCCTAACTTTTGTTTGTTTCCTAAATTTAAAAAAGCATATTTACCCTAGGACAGAGATCTACTAACACTGATGTAACATTTAGGTGACAGATTAATACATTTTTTGGTTGGATTGGCTAACCTAAATCTTTTTGACATAACAACAGTTCGCCCATGGGATGCTAATGCACAGAGTCCACTACGGGTCTAGGATCAGTGAAATCACTATCACTCTAGGCCTTCTAAGAGTGGAGTCCAAACTGCCTCAGCATCGCAGGGGGGCCCATTCTAATGAAGACAATGTCCTCCACCCGTTTCCAAAACATTGAGGGGCCACTCAAAAAAAAAGGGGCAGTCGAGCCGAAGCTGCAGACGGTTGTCTTCATCCTGAATTTTTATATAATCCTCATCCTAACTTTTGTTTCTTTCCTAAGTTTAAAAAAGCATATTTACCCTAGTACAGAGTTCTACTAATACTGATGTAACATTTAGGTGACAGATTAATCAATTTTTTGTTTGGATTGGCCTCCCTAAATCTTTTTGACATAACAACAGGTCGCCCATGGGATGCTAATGCACAGAGTTTACCCCGGGTCCAGGATCAGTGAAATCATCAATACTCTAGGCCTTCTAAGAGTGGAGTCCAAACTGCCTCAGCATCGCAGGGGGCCCATTCTAATGAAGACAAAGTCCTCCACCCTTTTCCAAAACATTGAGGGGCCACTCAAATGTAAGGGGCAGTCGAACCGAAGCTGCAGGCGTTTGTAATAATTCAGATTTTTTATTTAATCCTCATCCTAACTTATGTTTGTTTCCTAAATTTAAAAAAGCATATTTACCCTAGGACAGAGATCTACTAACACTGATGTAACATTTAGGTGACAGATTAATACATTTTTTGGTTGGATTGGCTAACCTAAATCTTTTTGACATAACAACAGTTCGCCCATGGGATGCTAATGCACAGAGTCCACTACGGGTCTAGGATCAGTAAAATCACTATCACTCTAGGCCTTCTAAGAGTGGAGTCCAAACTGCCTCAGCATCGCAGGGGGGCCCATTCTAATGAAGACAATGTCCTCCACCCGTTTCCAAAACATTGAGGGGCCACTCAAAAGAAAGGGGCAGTCGAGCCGAAGCTGCAGACGATTGTCTTCATCCTGAATTTTTATTTAATCCTCATCCTAACTTTTGTTTCTTTCCTAAGTTTAAAAAAGCATATTTACCCTAGTACAGAGTTCTACTAATACTGATGTAACATTTAGTTGACAGATGAATCAATTTTTTGTTTGGATTGGCCTCCCTAAATCTTTTTGACATAACAACAGGTCGCCCATGGGATGCTAATGCACAGAGTTTACCCCGGGTCCAGGATCAGTGAAATCATCAATACTCTAGGCCTTCTAAGAGTGGAGTCCAAACTGCCTCAGCATCGCAGGGGGCCCATTCTAATGAAGACAAAGTCCTCCACCCTTTTCCAAAACATTGAG
The DNA here is from genome assembly GCF_050947455.1 of Rhinoderma darwinii. Lineage (NCBI taxonomy): Eukaryota > Metazoa > Chordata > Amphibia > Anura > Rhinodermatidae > Rhinoderma > Rhinoderma darwinii. Next base: position 3,655,817 of record NW_027461962.1, read on the forward strand.
GGGCCACTCAAAAGAAAGGGGCAGTCGAGCCGAAGCTGCAGACGATTGTCTTCATCCTGAATTTTTATTTAATCCTCATCCTAACTTTTGTTTCTTTCCTAAGTTTAAAAAAGCATATTTACCCTAGTACAGAGTTCTACTAATACTGATGTAACATTTAGGTGACAGATTAATCAATTTTTTGTTTGGATTGGCCTCCCTAAATCTTTTTGACATAACAACAGGTCGCCCATGGGATGCTAATGCACAGAGTTTACCCCGGGTCCAGGATCAGTGAAATCATCAATACTCTAGGCCTTCTAAGAGTGGAGTCCAAACTGCCTCAGCATCGTAGGGGGCCCATTCTAATGAAGACAAAGTCCTCCACCCTTTTCCAAAACATTGAGGGGCCACTCAAATGTAAGGGGCAGTGGAACCGAAGCTGCAGGCGTTTGTAATAATTCAGATTTTTTATTTAATCCTCATCCTAACTTTTGTTTGTTTCCTAAATTTAAAAAAGCATATTTACCCTAGGACAGAGATCTACTAACACTGATGTAACATTTAGGTGACAGATTAATACATTTTTTGGTTGGATTGGCTAACCTAAATCTTTTTGACATAACAACAGTTCGCCCATGGGATGCTAATGCACAGAGTCCACTACGGGTCTAGGATCAGTAAAATCACTATCACTCTAGGCCTTCTAAGAGTGGAGTCCAAACTGCCTCAGCATCGCAGGGGGGCCCATTCTAATGAAGACAATGTCCTCCACCCGTTTCCAAAACATTGAGGGGCCACTCAAAAGAAAGGGGCAGTCGAGCCGAAGCTGCAGACGGTTGTCTTCATCCTGAATTTTTATTTAATCCTCATCCTAACTTTTGTTTCTTTCCTAAGTTTAAAAAAGCATATTTACCCTAGTACAGAGTTCTACTAATACTGATGTAACATTTAGTTGACAGATGAATCAATTTTTTGTTTGGATTGGCCTCCCTAAATCTTTTTGACATAACAACAGGTCGCCCATGGGATGCTAATGCACAGAGTTTACCCCGGGTCCAGGATCAGTGAAATCATCATCACTCTAGGCCTTCTAAGAGTGGAGTCCAAACTGCCTCAGCATCGCAGGGGGCCCATTCTAATGAAGACAAAGTCCTCCACCCGTTTCCAAAACATTGAGGGGCCACTCAAATGTAAGGGGCAGTCGAACCGAAGCTGCAGACTTTTGTAATAATTCTGATTTTTTATTTAATCCTCATCCTAACTTTTGTTTGTTTCCTAAGTTTAAAAAAGCATATTTACCCTAGGACAGAGATCTACTAACACTGATGTAACATTTAGGTGACAGATTAATAAATATTTTGGTTGGATTGGCTAACCTAAATCTTTTTGACATAAAAACAGTTCGCCCATGGGATGCTAATGCACAGAGTCCACTACGGGTCTAGGATCAGTGAAATCACTATCACTCTAGGCCTTCTAAGAGTGGAGTCCAAACTGCCTCAGCATCACAGGGGGGCCCATTCTAATGAAGACAAAGTCCTCCACCCGTTTCCAAAACATTGAGGGGCCACTCAAAAGAAAGGGGCAGTCGAGCCGAAGCTGCAGACGGTTGTCTTCATCCTGAATTTTTATTTAATCCTCATCCTAACTTTTGTTTCTTTCCTAAGTTTAAAAAAGCATATTTACCCTAGTAGAGAGTTCTACTAATACTGATGTAACGTTTAGTTGACAGATTAATCAATTTTTTGTTTGGATTGGCCTCCCTAAATCTTTTTGACATAACAACAGGTCGCCCATGGGATGCTAATGCACAGAGTTTACCCCGGGTCCAGGATCAGTGAAATCATCATCACTCTAGCCCTTCTAAGAGTGGAGTCCAAACTGCCTCAGCATCGCAGGGGGCCCATTCTAATGAAGACAAAGTCCTCCACCCGTTTCCAAAACATTGAGGGGCCACTCAAAAGAAAGGGGCAGTCGAGCCGAAGCTGCAGACGGTTGTCTTCATCCTGAATTTGTATTTAATCCTCATCCTAACTTTTGTTTCTTTCCTAAGTTTAAAAAAGCATATTTACCCTAGTACAGAGTTCTACTAATACTGATGTAACATTTAGTTGACAGATTAATCAATTTTTTGTTTGGATTGGCCTCCCTAAATCTTTTTGACATAACAACAGGTCGCCCATGGGATGCTAATGCACAGAGTTTACCCCGGGTCCAGGATCAGTGAAATCATCATCACTCTAGGCCTTCTAAGAGTGGAGTCCAAACTGCCTCAGCATCGCAGGGGGCCCATTCTAATGAAGACAAAGTCCTCCACCCGTTTCCAAAACATTGAGGGGCCACTCAAATGTAAGGGGCAGTCGAACCGAAGCTGCAGACTTTTGTAATAATTCTGATTTTTTATTTAATCCTCATCCTAACTTTTGTTTGTTTCCTAAGTTTAAAAAAGCATATTTACCCTAGGACAGAGATCTACTAACACTGATGTAACATTTAGGTGACAGATTAATACATTTTTTGGTTGGATTGGCTAACCTAAATCTTTTTGACATAACAACAGTTCGCCCATGGGATGCTAATGCACAGAGTCCACTAGGGGTCTAGGATCAGTGAAATCACTATCACTCTAGGCCTTCTAAGAGTGGAGTCCAAACTGCCTCAGCATCGCAGGGGGGCCCATTCTAATGAAGACAATGTCCTCCACCCGTTTCCAAAACATTGAGGGGCCACTCAAAAGAAAGGGGCAGTCGAGCCGAAGCTGCAGACGGTTGTCTTCATCCTAAATTTGTATTTAATCCTCATCCTAACTTTTGTTTCTTTCCTAAGTTTAAAAAAGCATATTTACCCTAGTACAGAGTTCTACTAATACTGATGTAACGTTTAGTTGACAGATTAATAAATTTTTTGTTTGGATTGGCCTCCCTAAATCTTTTTGACATAACAACAGGTCGCCCATGGGATGCTAATGCACAGAGTTTACCCCGGGTCCAGGATCAGTGAAATCATCATCACTCTAGCCCTTCTAAGAGTGGAGTCCAAACTGCCTCAGCATCGCAGGGGGCCCATTCTAATGAAGACAAAGTCCTCAACCCGTTTCCAAAACATTGAGGGGCCACTCAAATGTAAGGGGCAGTCGAACCGAAGCTGCAGGCGTTTGTAATAATTCAGATTTTTTATTTAATCCTCATCCTAACTTTTGTTTGTTTCCTAAATTTAAAAAAGCATATTTACCCTAGGACAGAGATCTACTAACACTGATGTAACATTTAGGTGACAGATTAATACATTTTTTGGTTGGATTGGCTAACCTAAATCTTTTTGACATAACAACAGTTCGCCCATGGGATGCTAATGCACAGAGTCCACTAGGGGTCTAGGATCAGTGAAATCACTATCACTCTAGGCCTTCTAAGAGTGGAGTCCAAACTGCCTCAGCATCGCAGGGGGGCCCATTCTAATGAAGACAATGTCCTCCACCCGTTTCCAAAACATTGAGGGGCCACTCAAAAGAAAGGGGCAGTCGAGCCGAAGCTGCAGACGGTTGTCTTCATCCTAAATTTGTATTTAATCCTCATCCTAACTTTTGTTTCTTTCCTAAGTTTAAAAAAGCATATTTACCCTAGTACAGAGTTCTACTAATACTGATGTAACGTTTAGTTGACAGATTAATAAATTTTTTGTTTGGATTGGCCTCCCTAAATCTTTTTGACATAACAACAGGTCGCCCATGGGATGCTAATGCACAGAGTTTACCCCGGGTCCAGGATCAGTGAAATCATCATCACTCTAGCCCTTCTAAGAGTGGAGTCCAAACTGCCTCAGCATCGCAGGGGGCCCATTCTAATGAAGACAAAGTCCTCAACCCGTTTCCAAAACATTGAGGGGCCACTCAAATGTAAGGGGCAGTCGAACCGAAGCTGCAGGCGTTTGTAATAATTCAGATTTTTTATTTAATCCTCATCCTAACTTTTGTTTGTTTCCTAAATTTAAAAAAGCATATTTACCCTAGGACAGAGATCTACTAACACTGATGTAACATTTAGGTGACAGATTAATACATTTTTTGGTTGGATTGGCTAACCTAAATCTTTTTGACATAACAACAGTTCGCCCATGGGATGCTAATGCACAGAGTCCACTACGGGTCTAGGATCAGTGAAATCACTATCACTCTAGGCCTTCTAAGAGTGGAGTCCAAACTGCCTCAGCATCGCAGGGGGGCCCATTCTAATGAAGACAATGTCCTCCACCCGTTTCCAAAACATTGAGGGGCCACTCAAAAGAAAGGGGCAGTCGAGCCGAAGCTGCAGACGGTTGTCTTCATCCTGAATTTGTATTTAATCCTCATCCTAACTTTTGTTTCTTTCCTAAGTTTAAAAAAGCATATTTACCTTAGTACAGAGTTCTACTAATACTGATGTAACATTTAGGTGACAGATTAATCAATTTTTTGTTTGGATTGGCCTCCCTAAATCTTTTTGACATAACAACAGGTCGCCCATGGGATGCTAATGCACAGAGTTTACCCCGGGTCCAGGATCAGTGAAATCATCAATACTCTAGGCCTTCTAAGAGTGGAGTCCAAACTGCCTCAGCATCGCAGGGGGCCCATTCTAATGAAGACAAAGTCCTCCACCCTTTTCCAAAACATTGAGGGGCCACTCAAAAGAAAGGGGCAGTCGAGCCGAAGCTGCAGACGATTGTCTTCATCCTGAATTTTTATTTAATCCTCATCCTAACTTTTGTTTCTTTCCTAAGTTTAAAAAAGCATATTTACCCTAGTACAGAGTTCTACTAATACTGATGTAACATTTAGGTGACAGATTAATCAATTTTTTGTTTGGATTGGCCTCCCTAAATCTTTTTGACATAACAACAGGTCGCCCATGGGATGCTAATGCACAGAGTTTACCCCGGGTCCAGGATCAGTGAAATCATCAATACTCTAGGCCTTCTAAGAGTGGAGTCCAAACTGCCTCAGCATCGCAGGGGGCCCATTCTAATGAAGACAAAGTCCTCCACCCTTTTCCAAAACATTGAGGGGCCACTCAAATGTAAGGGGCAGTGGAACCGAAGCTGCAGGCGTTTGTAATAATTCAGATTTTTTATTTAATCCTCATCCTAACTTTTGTTTGTTTCCTAAATTTAAAAAAGCATATTTACCCTAGGACAGAGATCTACTAACACTGATGTAACATTTAGGTGACAGATTAATACATTTTTTGGTTGGATTGGCTAACCTAAATCTTTTTGACATAACAACAGTTCGCCCATGGGATGCTAATGCACAGAGTCCACTACGGGTCTAGGATCAGTAAAATCACTATCACTCTAGGCCTTCTAAGAGTGGAGTCCAAACTGCCTCAGCATCGCAGGGGGGCCCATTCTAATGAAGACAATGTCCTCCACCCGTTTCCAAAACATTGAGGGGCCACTCAAAAGAAAGGGGCAGTCGAGCCGAAGCTGCAGACTTTTGTAATAATTCTGATTTTTTATTTAATCCTCATCCTAACTTTTGTTTGTTTCCTAAGTTTAAAAAAGCATATTTACCCTAGGACAGAGATCTACTAACACTGATGTAACATTTAGGTGACAGATTAATAAATATTTTGGTTGGATTGGCTAACCTAAATCTTTTTGACATAAAAACAGTTCGCCCATGGGATGCTAATGCACAGAGTCCACTACGGGTCTAGGATCAGTGAAATCACTATCACTCTAGGCCTTCTAAGAGTGGAGTCCAAACTGCCTCAGCATCACAGGGGGGCCCATTCTAATGAAGACAAAGTCCTCCACCCGTTTCCAAAACATTGAGGGGCCACTCAAAAGAAAGGGGCAGTCGAGCCGAAGCTGCAGACGGTTGTCTTCATCCTGAATTTTTATTTAATCCTCATCCTAACTTTTGTTTCTTTCCTAAGTTTAAAAAAGCATATTTACCCTAGTAGAGAGTTCTACTAATACTGATGTAACGTTTAGTTGACAGATTAATCAATTTTTTGTTTGGATTGGCCTACCTAAATCTTTTTGACATAACAACAGGTCGCCCATGGGATGCTAATGCACAGAGTTTACCCCGGGTCCAGGATCAGTGAAATCATCATCACTCTAGCCCTTCTAAGAGTGGAGTCCAAACTGCCTCAGCATCGCAGGGGGCCCATTCTAATGAAGACAAAGTCCTCCACCCGTTTCCAAAACATTGAGGGGCCACTCAAAAGAAAGGGGCAGTCGAGCCGAAGCTGCAGACGGTTGTCTTCATCCTGAATTTGTATTTAATCCTCATCCTAACTTTTGTTTCTTTCCTAAGTTTAAAAAAGCATATTTACCCTAGTACAGAGTTCTACTAATACTGATGTAACATTTAGTTGACAGATTAATCAATTTTTTGTTTGGATTGGCCTCCCTAAATCTTTTTGACATAACAACAGGTCGCCCATGGGATGCTAATGCACAGAGTTTACCCCGGGTCCAGGATCAGTGAAATCATCATCACTCTAGGCCTTCTAAGAGTGGAGTCCAAACTGCCTCAGCATCGCAGGGGGCCCATTCTAATGAAGACAAAGTCCTCCACCCGTTTCCAAAACATTGAGGGGCCACTCAAATGTAAGGGGCAGTCGAACCGAAGCTGCAGAATTTTGTAATAATTCTGATTTTTTATTTAATCCTCATCCTAACTTTTGTTTGTTTCCTAAGTTTAAAAAAGCATATTTACCCTAGGACAGAGATCTACTAACACTGATGTAACATTTAGGTGACAGATTAATAAATTTTTTGGTTGGATTGGCTAACCTAAATCTTTTTGACATAAAAACAGTTCGCCCATGGGATGCTAATGCACAGAGTCCACTACGTGTCTAGGATCAGTGAAATCACTATCACACTAGGCCTTCTAAGAGTGGAGTCCAAACTGCCTCAGCATCACAGGGGGGCCCATTCTAATGAAGACAAAGTCCTCCACCCGTTTCCAAAATATTGAGGGGCCACTCAAAAGAAAGGGGCAGTCGAGCCGAAGCTGCAGACTTTTGTAATAATTCTGATTTTTTATTTAATCCTCATCCTAACTTTTGTTTGTTTCCTAAGTTTAAAAAAGCATATTTACCCTAGGACAGAGATCTACTAACACTGATGTAAAATTTAGGTGACAGATTAATACTTTTTTTGGTTGGATTGGCTAACCTAAATCTTTTTGACATAACAACAGTTCGCCCATGGGATGCTAATGCACAGAGTCCACTACGGGTCTAGGATCAGTGAAATCACTATCACTCTAGGCCTTCTAAGAGTGGAGTCCAAACTGCCTCAGCATCGCAGGGGGCCCATTCTAATGAAGACAAAGTCCTCCACCCGTTTCCAAAACATTGAGGGGTCACTCAAATGTAAGGGGCAGTCGAACCGAAGCTGCAGGCGTTTGTAATAATTCAGATTTTTTATTTAATCCTCATCCTAACTTTTGTTTGTTTCCTAAATTTAAAAAAGCATATCTACCCTAGGACAGAGATCTACTAACACTGATGTAACATTTAGGTGACAGATTAATACATTTTTTGGTTGGATTGGCTAACCTAAATCTTTTTGACATAACAACAGTTCGCCCATGGGATGCTAATGCACAGAGTCCACTACGGGTCTAGGATCAGTGAAATCACTATCACTCTAGGCCTTCTAAGAGTGGAGTCCAAACTGCCTCAGCATCGCAGGGGGGCCCATTCTAATGAAGACAATGTCCTCCACCCGTTTCCAAAACATTGAGGGGCCACTCAAAAGAAAGGGGCAGTCGAGCCGAAGCTGCAGACGGTTGTCTTCATCCTGAATTTGTATTTAATCCTCATCCTAACTTTTGTTTCTTTCCTAAGTTGAAAAAAGCATATTTACCCTAGTACAGAGTTCTACTAATACTGATGTAACATTTAGTTGACAGATGAATCAATTTTTTGTTTGGATTGGCCTCCCTAAAACTTTTTGACATAACAACAGGTCGCCCATGGGATGCTAATGCACAGAGTTTACCCCGGGTCTAGGATCAGTGAAATCATCAATACTCTAGGCCTTCTAAGAGTGGAGTCCAAACTGCCTCAGCATCGCAGGGGGCCAATTCTAATGAAGACAAAGTCCTCCACCCTTTTCCAAAACATTGAGGGGCCACTCAAATGTAAGGGGCAGTCGAACCGAAGCTGCAGGCGTTTGTAATAATTCAGATTTTTTATTTAATCCTCATCCTAACTTTTGTTTGTTTCCTAAATTTAAAAAAGCATATTTACCCTAGGACAAAGATCTACTAACACTGATGTAACATTTAGGTGACAGATTAATACATTTTTTGGTTGGATTGGCTAACCTAAATCTTTTTGACATAACAACAGTTCGCCCATGGGATGCTAATGCACAGAGTCCACTACGGGTCTAGGATCAGTGAAATCACTATCACTCTAGGCCTTCTAAGAGTGGAGTCCAAACTGCCTCAGCATCGCAGGGGGGCCCATTCTAATGAAGACAATGTCCTCCACCCGTTTCCAAAACATTGAGGGGCCACTCAAAAGAAAGGGGCAGTCGAGCCGAAGCTGCAGACGGTTGTCTTCATCCTGAATTTTTATTTAATCCTCATCCTAACTTTTGTTTCTTTCCTAAGTTTAAAAAAGAATATTTACCCTAGTACAGAGTTCTACTAATACTGATGTAACATTTAGGTGACAGATTAATCAATTTTTTGTTTGGATTGGCCTCCCTAAATCTTTTTGACATAACAACAGGTCGCCCATGGGATGCTAATGCACAGAGTTTACCCCGGGTCCAGGATCAGTGAAATCATCAATACTCTAGGCCTTCTAAGAGTGGAGTCCAAACTGCCTCAGCATCGCAGGGGGCCCATTCTAATGAAGACAAAGTCCTCCACCCTTTTCCAAAACATTGAGGGGCCACTCAAATGTAAGGGGCAGTCGAACCGAAGCTGCAGGCGTTTGTAATAATTCAGATTTTTTATTTAATCCTCATCCTAACTTTTGTTTGTTTCCTAAATTTAAAAAAGCATATTTACCCTAGGACAGAGATCTACTAACACTGATGTAACATTTAGGTGACAGATTAATACATTTTTTGGTTGGATTGGCTAACCTAAATCTTTTTGACATAACAACAGTTCGCCCATGGGATGCTAATGCACAGAGTCCACTACGGGTCTAGGATCAGTGAAATCACTATCACTCTAGGCCTTCTAAGAGTGGAGTCCAAACTGCCTCAGCATCGCAGGGGGGCCCATTCTAATGAAGACAATGTCCTCCACCCGTTTCCAAAACATTGAGGGGCCACTCAAAAGAAAGGGGCAGTCGAGCCGAAGCTGCAGACGGTTGTCTTCATCCTGAATTTGTATTTAATCCTCATCCTAACTTTTGTTTCTTTCCTAAGTTTAAAAAAGCATATTTACCCTAGTAGAGAGTTCTACTAACACTGATGTAACATTTAGGTGACAGATTAATACATTTTTTGGTTGGATTGGCTAACCTAAATCTTTTTGACATAACAACAGTTCGCCCATGGGATGCTAATGCACAGAGTCCACTACGGGTCTAGGATCAGTAAAATCACTATCACTCTAGGCCTTCTAAGAGTGGAGTCCAAACTGCCTCAGCATCGCTGGGGGGCCCATTCTAATGAAGACAATGTCCTCCACCCGTTTCCAAAACATTGAGGGGCCACTCAAAAGAAAGGGGCAGTCGAGCCGAAGCTGCAGACGATTGTCTTCATCCTGAATTTTTATTTAATCCTCATCCTAACTTTTGTTTCTTTCCTAAGTTTAAAAAAGCATATTTACCCTAGTACAGAGATCTACTAATACTGATGTAACATTTAGGTGACAGATTAATCAATTTTTTGTTTGCATTGGCCTCCCTAAATCTTTTTGACATAACAACAGGTCGCCCATGGGATGCTAATGCACAGAGTTTACCCCGGGTCCAGGATCAGTGAAATCATCAATACTCTAGGCCTTCTAAGAGTGGAGTCCAAACTGCCTCAGCATCGCAGGGGGCCCATTCTAATGAAGACAAAGTCCTCCACCCTTTTCCAAAACATTGAGGGGCCACTCAAATGTAAGGGGCAGTCGAACCGAAGCTGCAGGCGTTTGTAATAATTCAGATTTTTTATTTAATCCTCATCCTAACTTTTGTTTGTTTCCTAAATTTAAAAAAGCATATTTACCCTAGGACAAAGATCTACTAACACTGATGTAACATTTAGGTGACAGATTAATACATTTTTTGGTTGGATTGGCTAACCTAAATCTTTTTGACATAACAACAGTTCGCCCATGGGATGCTAATGCACAGAGTCCACTACGGGTCTAGGATCAGTGAAATCACTATCACTCTAGGCCTTCTAAGAGTGGAGTCCAAACTGCCTCAGCATCGCAGGGGGGCCCATTCTAATGAAGACAATGTCCTCCACCCGTTTCCAAAACATTGAGGGGCCACTCAAAAGAAAGGGGCAGTCGAGCCGAAGCTGCAGACGGTTGTCTTCATCCTGAATTTTTATTTAATCCTCATCCTAACTTTTGTTTCTTTCCTAAGTTTAAAAAAGAATATTTACCCTAGTACAGAGTTCTACTAATACTGATGTAACATTTAGGTGACAGATTAATCAATTTTTTGTTTGGATTGGCCTCCCTAAATCTTTTTGACATAACAACAGGTCGCCCATGGGATGCTAATGCACAGAGTTTACCCCGGGTCCAGGATCAGTGAAATCATCAATACTCTAGGCCTTCTAAGAGTGGAGTCCAAACTGCCTCAGCATCGCAGGGGGCCCATTCTAATGAAGACAAAGTCCTCCACCCTTTTCCAAAACATTGAGGGGCCACTCAAATGTAAGGGGCAGTCGAACCGAAGCTGCAGGCGTTTGTAATAATTCAGATTTTTTATTTAATCCTCATCCTAACTTTTGTTTGTTTCCTAAATTTAAAAAAGCATATTTACCCTAGGACAAAGATCTACTAACACTGATGTAACATTTAGGTGACAGATTAATACATTTTTTGGTTGGATTGGCTAACCTAAATCTTTTTGACATAACAACAGTTCGCCCATGGGATGCTAATGCACAGAGTCCACTACGGGTCTAGGATCAGTGAAATCACTATCACTCTAGGCCTTCTAAGAGTGGAGTCCAAACTGCCTCAGCATCGCAGGGGGGCCCATTCTAATGAAGACAATGTCCTCCACCCGTTTCCAAAACATTGAGGGGCCACTCAAAAGAAAGGGGCAGTCGAGCCGAAGCTGCAGACGGTTGTCTTCATCCTGAATTTTTATTTAATCCTCATCCTAACTTTTGTTTCTTTCCTAAGTTTAAAAAAGAATATTTACCCTAGTACAGAGTTCTACTAATACTGATGTAACATTTAGGTGACAGATTAATCAATTTTTTGTTTGGATTGGCCTCCCTAAATCTTTTTGACATAACAACAGGTCGCCCATGGGATGCTAATGCACAGAGTTTACCCCGGGTCCAGGATCAGTGAAATCATCAATACTCTAGGCCTTCTAAGAGTGGAGTCCAAACTGCCTCAGCATCGCAGGGGGCCCATTCTAATGAAGACAAAGTCCTCCACCCTTTTCCAAAACATTGAGGGGCCACTCAAATGTAAGGGGCAGTCGAACCGAAGCTGCAGGCGTTTGTAATAATTCAGATTTTTTATTTAATCCTCATCCTAACTTTTGTTTGTTTCCTAAATTTAAAAAAGCATATTTACCCTAGGACAGAGATCTACTAACACTGATGTAACATTTAGGTGACAGATTAATACATTTTTTGGTTGGATTGGCTAACCTAAATCTTTTTGACATAACAACAGTTCGCCCATGGGATGCTAATGCACAGAGTCCACAACGGGTCTAGGATCAGTGAAATCACTATCACTCTAGGCCTTCTAAGAGTGGAGTCCAAACTGCCTCAGCATCGCAGGGGGGCCCATTCTAATGAAGACAATGTCCTCCACCCGTTTCCAAAACATTGAGGGGCCACTCAAAAGAAAGGGGCAGTCGAGCCGAAGCTGCAGACGGTTGTCTTCATCCTGAATTTGTATTTAATCCTCATCCTAACTTTTGTTTCTTTCCTAAGTTTAAAAAAGCATATTTACCCTAGTAGAGAGTTCTACTAACACTGATGTAACATTTAGGTGACAGATTAATACATTTTTTGGTTGGATTGGCTAACCTAAATCTTTTTGACATAACAACAGTTCGCCCATGGGATGCTAATGCACAGAGTCCACTACGGGTCTAGGATCAGTAAAATCACTATCACTCTAGGCCTTCTAAGAGTGGAGTCCAAACTGCCTCAGCATCGCTGGGGGGCCCATTCTAATGAAGACAATGTCCTCCACCCGTTTCCAAAACATTGAGGGGCCACTCAAAAGAAAGGGGCAGTCGAGCCGAAGCTGCAGACGATTGTCTTCATCCTGAATTTTTATTTAATCCTCATCCTAACTTTTGTTTCTTTCCTAAGTTTAAAAAAGCATATTTACCCTAGTACAGAGATCTACTAATACTGATGTAACATTTAGGTGACAGATTAATCAATTTTTTGTTTGCATTGGCCTCCCTAAATCTTTTTGACATAACAACAGGTCGCCCATGGGATGCTAATGCACAGAGTTTACCCCGGGTCCAGGATCAGTGAAATCATCAATACTCTAGGCCTTCTAAGAGTGGAGTCCAAACTGCCTCAGCATCGCAGGGGGCCCATTCTAATGAAGACAAAGTCCTCCACCCTTTTCCAAAACATTGAGGGGCCACTCAAATGTAAGGGGCAGTCGAACCGAAGCTGCAGGCGTTTGTAATAATTCAGATTTTTTATTTAATCCTCATCCTAACTTTTGTTTGTTTCCTAAATTTAAAAAAGCATATTTACCCTAGGACAGAGATCTACTAACACTGATGTAACATTTAGGTGACAGATTAATACATTTTTTGGTTGGATTGGCTAACCTAAATCTTTTTGACATAACAACAGTTCGCCCATGGGATGCTAATGCACAGAGTCCACTACGGGTCTAGGATCAGTGAAATCACTATCACTCTAGGCCTTCTAAGAGTGGAGTCCAAACTGCCTCAGCATCGCAGGGGGGCCCATTCTAATGAAGACAATGTCCTCCACCCGTTTCCAAAACATTGAGGGGCCACTCAAAAGAAAGGGGCAGTCGAGCCGAAGCTGCAGACGGTTGTCTTCATCCTGAATTTGTATTTAATCCTCATCCTAACTTTTGTTTCTTTCCTAAGTTTAAAAAAGCATATTTACCCTAGTAGAGAGTTCTACTAATACTGATGTAACATTTAGTTGACAGATTAATCAATTTTTTGTTTGGATTGGCCTCCCTAAATCTTTTTGACATAACAACAGTTCGCCCATGGGATGCTAATGCACAGAGTTTACCCCGTGTCTAGGATCAGTGAAATCATTATCACTCTAGCCCTTCTAAGAGTGGAGTCCAAACTGCCTCAGCAGCGCAGGGGGCCCATTCTAATGAAGACAAAGTCCTCCACCCGTTTCCAAAACATTGAGGGGCCACTCAAATGTAAGGGGCAGTCGAACCGAAGCTGCAGGCGTTTGTAATAATTCAGATTTTTTATTTAATCCTCATCCTAACTTTTGTTTGTTTCCTAAATTTAAAAAAGCATATTTACCCTAGGACAGAGATCTACTAACACTGATGTAACATTTAGGTGACAGATTAATACATTTTTTGGTTGGATTGGCTAACCTAAATCTTTTTGACATAACAACAGTTCGCCCATGGGATGCTAATGCACAGAGTTTACCCCGTGTCTAGGATCAGTGAAATCATCATCACTCTAGGCCTTCTAAGAGTGGAGTTCAAACTGCCTCAGCATCGCAGGGGGCCCATTCTAATGAAGACAAAGACCTCCACCCATTTCCAAAACATTGAGGGGCCACTAAAATGTAAGGGGCAGTCGAACCGAAGCTGCAGGCGTTTGTAATAATTCAGATTTTTTATTTAATCCTCATCCTAACTTTTGTTTGTTTCCTAAATTTAAAAAAGCATATTTACCCTAGGACAGAGATCTACTAACACTGATGTAACATTTAGGTGACAGATTAATACATTTTTTGGTTGGATTGGCTAACCTAAATCTTTTTGACATAACAACAGTTCGCCCATGGGATGCTAATGCACAGAGTCCACTACGGGTCTAGGATCAGTGAAATCACTATCACTCTAGGCCTTCTAAGAGTGGAGTCCAAACTGCCTCAGCATCGCAGGGGGGCCCATTCTAATGAAGACAAAGTCCTCCACCCGTTTCCAAAACATTGAGGGGCCACTCAAAAGAAAGGGGCAGTTGAGCCGAAGCTGCAGACGGTTGTCTTCATCCTGAATTTGTATTTAATCCTCATCCTAACTTTTCTTTCTTTCCTAATTTTAAAAAAGCATATTTACCCTAGTACAGAGTTCTACTAATACTGATGTAACTTTTAGGTGACAGATTAATCAATTTTTTGTTTGGATTGGCCTCCCTAAATTTTTTTTACATAACAACAGGTCGCCCATGGGATGCTAATGCACAGAGTTTACCCCGGGTCCAGGATCAGTGAAATCATCATCACTCTAGGCCTTCTAAGAGTGGAGTCCAAACTGCCTCAGCATCGCAGGGGGCCCATTCTAATGAAGACAAAGTCCTCCACCCTTTTCCAAAACATTGAGGGGCCACTCAAATGTAAGGGGCAGTCGAACCGAAGCTGCAAGCGTTTGTAATAATTCAGATTTTTTATTTAATCCTCATCCTAACTTTTGTTTGTTTCCTAAATTTAAAAAAGCATATTTACCCTAGGACAGAGATCTACTAACACTGATGTAACATTTAGGTGACAGATTAATACATTTTTTGGTTGGATTGGCTAACCTAAATCTTTTTGACATAACAACAGTTCGCCCATGGGATGCTAATGCACAGAGTCCACTACGGGTCTAGGATCAGTGAAATCACTATCACTCTAGGCCTTCTAAGAGTGGAGTCCAAACTGCCTCAGCATCGCAGGGGGCCCATTCTAATGAAGACAATGTCCTCCACCTGTTTCCAAAACATTGAGGGGCCACTCAAAAGAAAGGGGCAGTCGAGCCAAAGCTGCAGACGGTTGTCTTCATCCTGAATTTTTATTTAATCCTCATCCTAACTTTTGTTTCTTTCCTAAGTTTAAAAAAGCATATTTACCCTAGTACAGAGTTCTACTAATACTGATGTAACATTTAGGTCACAGATTAATCAATTTTTTGTTTGGATTGGCCTCCCTAAATCTTTTTGACATAACAACAGGTCGCCCATGGGATGCTAATGCACAGAGTTTACCCCGGGTCCAGGATCAGTGAAATCATCAATACTCTAGGCCTTCTAAGAGTGGAGTCCAAACTGCCTCAGCATCGCAGGGGGCCCATTCTAATGAAGACAAAGTCCTCCATCCTTTTCCAAAGCATTGAGGGGCCACTCAAATGTAAGGGGCAGTCGAACCGAAGCTGCAGGCGTTTGTAATAATTCAGATTTTTTATTTAATCCTCATCCTAACTTTTGTTTGTTTCCTAAATTTAAAAAAGCATATTTACCCTAGGACAGAGATCTACTAACACTGATGTAACATTTAGGTGACAGATTAATACATTTTTTGGTTGGATTGGCTAACCTAAATCTTTTTGACATAACAACAGTTCGCCCATGGGATGCTAATGCACAGAGTCCACTACGGGTCTAGGATCAGTGAAATCACTATTACTCTAGGCCTTCTAAGAGTGGAGTCCAAACTGCCTCAGCATCGCAGGGGGGCCCATTCTAATGAAGACAATGTCCTCCACCCGTTTCCAAAACATTCAGGGGCCACTCAAAAGAAAGGGGCAGTCGAGCCGAAGCTGCAGACGGTTGTCTTCATCCTGAATTTGTATTTAATCCTCATCCTAACTTTTGTTTCTTTCCTAAGTTTAAAAAAGCATATTTACCCTAGTACAGAGTTCTACTAATACTGATGTAACATTTAGTTGACAGATTAATCAATTTTTTGTTTGGATTGGCCTCCCTAAATCTTTTTGACATAACAACAGGTCGCCCATGGGATGCTAATGCACAGAGTTTACCCCGGGTCCAGGATCAGTGAAATCATCATCACTCTAGCCCTTCTAAGAGTGGAGTCCAAACTGACTCAGCATCGCAGGGGGCCCATTCTAATGAAGACAAAGTCCTCCACCCGTTTCCAAAACATTGAGGGGCCACTCAAATGTAAGGGGCAGTCGAACCGAAGCTGCAAGCGTTTGTAATAATTCAGATTTTTTATTTAATCCTCATCCTAACTTTTGTTTGTTTCCTAAATTTAAAAAAGCATATTTACCCTAGGACAGAGATCTACTAACACTGATGTAACATTTAGGTGACAGATTAATACATTTTTTGGTTGGATTGGCTAACCTAAATCTTTTTGACATAACAACAGTTCGCCCATGGGATGCTAATGCACAGAGTCCACTACGGGTCTAGGATCAGTGAAATCACTATCACTCTAGGCCTTCTAAGAGTGGAGTCCAAACTGCCTCAGCATCACAGGGGGGCCCATTCTAATGAAGACAAAGTCCTCCACCCATTTCCAAAACATTGAGGGGCCACTCAAAAGAAAGGGGCAGTCGAGCCGAAGCTGCAGACGGTTGTCTTCATCCTGAATTTTTATTTAATCCTCATCCTAACTTTTGTTTCTTTCCTAAGTTTAAAAAAACATATTTACCCTAGTACAGAGTTCTACTAATACTGATGTAACATTTAGGTGACAGATTAATAAATTTTTTGTTTGGATTGGCCTCCCTAAATCTTTTTGACATAACAACAGGTCGCCCATGGGATGCTAATGCACAGAGTTTACCCCGGGTCTAGGATCAGTGAAATCATCATCACTCTAGCCCTTCTAAGAGTGGAGTCCAAACTGCCTCAGCATCGCCGGGGGCCCATTCTAATGAAGACAAAGTCCTCCACCCGTTTCCAAAACATTGAGGGGCCACTCAAATGTAAGGGGCAGTCGAACCGAAGCTGCAGGCGTTTGTAATAATTCAGATTTTTTATTTAATCCTCATCCTAACTTTTGTTTGTTTCCTATATTTAAAAAAGCATATTTACCCTAGGACAGAGATCTACTAACACTGATGTAACATTTAGGTGACAGATTAATAAATTTTTTGGTTGGATTGGCTAACCTAAATCTTTTTGACATAACAACAGTTCGCCCATGGGATGCTAATGCACAGAGTCCACTACGGGTCTAGGATCAGTGAAATCACTATCACTCTAGGCCTTCTAAGAGTGGAGTCCAAACTGCCTCAGCATCGCAGGGGGGCCCATTCTAATGAAGACAATGTCCTCCACCCATTTCCAAAACATTGAGGGGCCACTCAAAAGAAAGGGGCAGTCGAGCCGAAGCTGCAGACGGTTGTCTTCATCCTGAATTTGTATTTAATCCTCATCCTAACTTTTGTTTCTTTCCTAAGTTTAAAAAAGCATATTTACCCTAGTACAGAGTTCTACTAATACTGATGTAACATTTAGGTGACAGATTAATCAATTTTTTGTTTGGATTGGCCTCCCTAAATTTTTTTGACATAACAACAGGTCGCCCATGGGATGCTAATGCACAGAGTTTACCCCGGGTCCAGGATCAGTGAAATCATCATCACTCTAGGCCTTCTAAGAGTGGAGTCCAAACTGCCTCAGCATCGCAGGGGGCCCATTCTAATGAAGACAAAGTCCTCCACCCTTTTCCAAAACATTGAGGGGCCACTCAAATGTAAGGGGCAGTCGAACCGAAGCTGCAGGCGTTTGTAATAATTCAGATTTTTTATTTAATCCTCATACTAACTTTTGTTTGTTTCCTAAATTTAAAAAAGCATATTTACCCTAGGACAGAGATCTACTAACACTGATGTAACATTTAGTTGACAGATTAATCAATTTTTTGTTTGGATTGGCCTCCCTAAATTTTTTTGACATAACAACAGGTCGCCCATGGGATGCTAATGCACAGAGTTTACCCCGGGTCCAGGATCAGTGAAATCATCATCACTCTAGGCCTTCGAAGAGTGGAGTCCAAACTGCCTCAGCATCGCAGGGGGCCCATTCTAATGAAGACAAAGTCCTCCACCCTTTTCCAAAACATTGAGGGGCCACTCAAATGTAAGGGGCAGTCGAACCGAAGCTGCAGGCGTTTGTAATAATTCAGATTTTTTATTTAATCCTCATACTAACTTTTGTTTGTTTCCTAAATTTAAAAAAGCATATTTACCCTAGGACAGAGATCTACTAACACTGATGTAACATTTAGGTGACAGATTAATACATTTTTTGGTTGGATTGGCTAACCTAAATCTTTTTGACATAACAACAGTTCGCCCATGGGATGCTAATGCACAGAGTCCACTACGGGTCTAGGATCAGTGAAATCACTATCACTCTAGGCCTTCTAAGAGTGGAGTCCAAACTGCCTCAGCATCGCAGGGGGGCCCATTCTAATGAAGACAATGTCCTCCACCCGTTTCCAAAACATTGAGGGGCCACTCAAAAGAAAGGGGCAGTCGAGCCGAAGCTGCAGACGGTTGTCTTCATCCTGAATTTTTATTTAATCCTCATCCTAACTTTTGTTTCTTTCCTAAGTTTAAAAAAGCATATTTACCCTAGTACAGAGTTCTACTAATACTGATGTAACATTTAGTTGACAGATTAATCAATTTTTTGTTTGGATTGGCCTCCCTAAATCTTTTTGACATAACAACAGTTCGCCCATGGGATGCTAATGCACAGAGTTTACCCCGTGTCTAGGATCAGTGAAATCATCATCACTCTAGCCCTTCTAAGAGTGGAGTCCAAACTGCCTCAGCATCGCAGGGGGCCCATTCTAATGAAGTCAAAGTCCTCCACCCGTTTCCAAAACATTGAGGGGCCACTCAAATGTAAGGGGCAGTCGAACCGAAGCTGCAGGCGTTTGTAATAATTCTGATTTTTTATTTAATCCTCATCCTAACTTTTGTTTGTTTCCTAAATTTAAAAAAGCATATTTACCCTAGGACAGAGATCTACTAACACTGATGTAACATTTAGGTGACAGATTAATACATTTTTTGGTTGGATTGGCTAACCTAAATCTTTTTGACATAACAACAGTTCGCCCATGGGATGCTAATGCACAGAGTCCACTACGGGTCTAGGATCAGTGAAATCACTATCACTCTAGGCCTTCTAAGAGTGGAGTCCAAACTGCCTCAGCATCGCAGGGGGGCCCATTCTAATGAAGACAAAGTCCTCCACCCGTTTCCAAAACATTGAGGGGCCACTCAAAAGAAAGGGGCAGTCGAGCCGAAGCTGCAGACGGTTGTCTTCATCCTGAATTTGTATTTAATCCTCATCCTAACTTTTCTTTCTTTCCTAATTTTGAAAAAGCATATTTACCCTAGTACAGAGTTCTACTAATACTGATGTAACATTTAGGTGACAGATTAATAAATTTTTTGTTTGGATTGGCCTCCCTAAATTTTTTTGACATAACAACAGGTCGCCCATGGGATGCTAATGCACAGAGTTTACCCCGGGTCCAGGATCAGTGAAATCATCATCACTCTAGGCCTTCTAAGAGTGGAGTCCAAACTGCCTCAGCATCGCAGGGGGCCCATTCTAATGAAGACAAAGTCCTCCACCCTTTTCCAAAACATTGAGGGGCCACTCAAATGTAAGGGGCAGTCGAACCGAAGCTGCAGGCGTTTGTAATAATTCAGATTTTTTATTTAATCCTCATCCTAACTTTTGTTTGTTTCCTAAATTTAAAAAAGCATATTTACCCTAGGACAGAGATCTACTAACACTGATGTAACATTTAGGTGACAGATTAATACATTTTTTGGTTGGATTGGCTAACCTAAATCTTTTTGACATAACAACAGTTCGCCCATGGGATGCTAATGCACAGAGTCCACTACGGGTCTAGGATCAGTGAAATCACTATCACTCTAGGCCTTCTAAGAGTGGAGTCCAAACTGCCTCAGCATCGCAGGGGGGCCCATTCTAATGAAGACAATGTCCTCCACCCGTTTCCAAAACATTGAGGGGCCACTCAAAAGAAAGGGGCAGTCGAGCCGAAGCTGCAGACGGTTGTCTTCATCCTGAATTTGTATTTAATCCTCATCCTAACTTTTGTTTCTTTCCTAAGTTTAAAAAAGCATATTTACCCTAGTACAGAGTTCTACTAATACTGATGTAACATTTAGTTGACAGATGAATCAATTTTTTGTTTGGATTGGCCTCCCTAAATCTTTTTGACATAACAACAGTTCGCCCATGGGATGCTAATGCACAGAGTTTACCCCGTGTCTAGGATCAGTGAAATCATCATCACTCTAGCCCTTCTAAGAGTGGAGTCCAAACTGCCTCAGCATCGCAGGGGGCCCATTCTAATGAAGACAAAGTCCTCCACCCGTTTCCAAAACATTGAGGGGCCACTCAAATGTAAGGGGCAGTCGAACCGAAGCTCCAGGCGTTTGTAATAATTCAGATTTTTTATTTAATCCTCATCCTAACTTTTGTTTGTTTCCTAAATTTAAAAAAGCATATTTACCCTAGGACAGAGATCTACTAACACTGATGTAACATTTAGGTGACAGATTAATAAATTTTTTGGTTGGATTGGCTAACCTAAATCTTTTTGACATAACAACAGTTCGCCCATGGGATGCTAATGCACAGAGTCCACTACGGGTCTAGGATCAGTGAAATCACTATCACTCTAGGCCTTCTAAGAGTGGAGTCCAAACTGCCTCAGCATCGCAGGGGGGCCCACTCTAATGAAGACAATGTCCTCCACCCGTTTCCAAAACATTGAGGGGCCACTCAAAAGAAAGGGGCAGTCGAGCCGAAGCTGCAGACGGTTGTCTTCATCCTGAATTTGTATTTAATCCTCATCCTAACTTTTGTTTCTTTCCTAAGTTTAAAAAAGCATATTTACCTTAGTACAGAGTTCTACTAATACTGATGTAACATTTAGTTGACAGATTAATCAATTTTTTGTTTGGATTGGCCTCCCTAAATCTTTTTGACATAACAACAGTTCGCCCATGGGATGCTAATGCACAGAGTTTACCCCGTGTCTAGGATCAGTGAAATCATCATCACTCTAGCCCTTCTAAGAGTGGAGTCCAAACTGCCTCAGCATCGCAGGGGGCCCATTCTAATGAAGACAAAGTCCTCCACCCGTTTCCAAAACATTGAGGGGCCACTAAAATGTAAGGGGCAGTCGAACCGAAGCTGCAGGCGTTTGTAATAATTCAGATTTTTTATTTAATCCTCATCCTAACTTTTGTTTGTTTCCTAAATTTAAAAAAGCATATTTACCCTAGGACAGAGATCTACTAACACTGATGTAACATTTAGGTGACAGATTAATACATTTTTTGGTTGGGTTGGCTAACCTAAATCTTTTTGACATAACAGTTCGCCCATGGGATGCTAATGCACAGAGTCCACTACGAGTCTAGGATCAGTGAAATCACTATCACTCTAGGCCTTCTAAGAGTGGAGTCCAAACTGCCTCAGCATCGCAGGGGGGCCCATTCTAATGAAGACAATGTCCTCCACCCGTTTCCAAAACATTGAGGGGCCACTCAAAAGAAAGGGGCAGTCGAGCCGAAGCTGCAGACGGTTGTCTTCATCCTGAATTTTTATTTAATCCTCATCCTAACTTTTGTTTCTTTCCTAAGTTTAAAAAAGCATATTTACCCTAGTACAGAGTTCTATTAATACTGATGTAACATTTAGTTGACAGATTAATCAATTTTTTGTTTGGATTGGCCTCCCTAAATCTTTTTGACATAACAACAGTTCGCCCATGGGATGCTAATGCACAGAGTTTACCCCGGGTCCAGGATCAGTGAAATCATCATCACTCTAGGCCTTCTAAGAGTGGAGTCCAAACTGCCTCAGCATCGCAGGGGGCCCATTCTAATGAAGACAAAGTCCTCCACCCTTTTCCAAAACATTGAGGGGCCATTCAAATGTAAGGGGCAGTCGAACCGAAGCTGCAGGCGTTTGTAATAATTCAGATTTTTTATTTAATCCTCATCCTAACTTTTGTTTGTTTCCTAAGTTTAAAAAAGCATATTTACCCTAGGACAAAGATCTACTAACACTGATGTAACATTTAGGTGACAGATTAATACATTTTTTGGTTGGATTGGCTAACCTAAATCTTTTTGACATAACAACAGTTCGCTCATGGGATGCTAATGCACAGAGTCCACTACGGGTCTAGGATCAGTGAAATCACTATCACTCTAGGCCTTCTAAGAGTAAAGTCCAAACTGCCTCAGCATCACAGGGGGGCCCATTCTAATGAAGACAAAGTCCTCCACCTGTTTCCAAAACATTGAGGGGCCACTCAAAAGAAAGGGGCAGTCGAGCCGAAGCTGCAGACGGTTGTCTTCATCCTGAATTTTTATTTAATCCTCATCCTAACTTTTGTTTCTTTCCTAAGTTTAAAAAAGCATATTTACCCTAGTACAGAGTTCTACTAATACTGATGTAACATTTAGTTGACAGATTAATCAATTTTTTGTTTGGATTGGCCTCCCTAAATCTTTTTGACATAACAACAGTTCGCCCATGGGATGCTAATGCACAGAGTTTACCCCGTGTCTAGGATCAGTGAAATCATCATCACTCTAGCCCTTCTAAGAGTGGAGTCCAAACTGCCTCAGCATCGCAGGGGGCACATTCTAATGAAGACAAAGTCCTCCACCCATTTCCAAAACATTGAGGGGCCACTCAAATGTAAGGGGCAGTCGAACCGAAGCTGCAGGCGTTTGTAATAATTCTGATTTTTTATTTAATCCTCATCCTAACTTTTGTTTGTTTCCTAAATTTAAAAAAGCATATTTACCCTAGGACAGAGATCTACTAACACTGATGTAACACTTAGGTGACAGATTAATACATTTTTTGGTTGGATTGGCTAACCTAAATCTTTTTGACATAACAAAAGTTCGCCCATGGGATGCTAATGCACAGAGTCCACTACGGGTCTAGGATCAGTGAAATCACTATCACTCTAGGCCTTCTAAGAGTGGAGTCCAAACTGCCTCAGCATCGCAGGGGGGCCCATTCTAATGAAGACAATGTCCTCCACCCGTTTCCAAAACATTGAGGGGCCACTCAAAAGAAAGGGGCAGTCGAGCCGAAGCTGCAGACGGTTGTCTTCATCCTGAATTTTTATTTAATCCTCATCCTAACTTTTGTTTCTTTCCTAAGTTTAAAAAAGCATATTTACCTTAGTACAGAGTTCTACTAATACTGATGTAACATTTAGTTGACAGATTAATCAATTTTTTGTTTGGATTGGCCTCCCTAAATCTTTTTGACATAACAACAGTTCGCCCATGGGATGCTAATGCACAGAGTTTACCCCGTGTCTAGGATCAGTGAAATCATCATCACTCTAGGCCTTCTAAGAGTAGAGTCCAAACTGCCTCAGCATCGCAGGGGGCCCATTCTAATGAAGACAAAGTCCTCCACCCATTTCCAAAACATTGAGGGGCCACTAAAATGTAAGGGGCAGTCGAACCGAAGCTGCAGGCGTTTGTAATAATTCCGATTTTTTATTTAATCCTCATCCTAACTTTTGTTTGTTTCCTAAATTTAAAAAAGCATATTTACCCTAGGACAGAGATCTACTAACACTGATGTAACATTTAGGTGACAGATTAATACATTTTTTGGTTGGATTGGCTAACCTAAATCTTTTTGACATAACAACAGTTCGCCCATGGGATGCTAATGCACAGAGTCCACTACGGGTCTAGGATCAGTGAAATCACTATCACTCTAGGCCTTCTAAGAGTGGAGTCCAAACTGCCTCAGCTTCGCAGGGGAGCCCATTCTAATGAAGACAAAGTCCTCCACCCGTTTCCAAAACATTGAGGGGCCACTCAAAAGAAAGGGGCAGTCGAGCCGAAGCTGCAGACGGTTGTCTTCATCCTGAATTTGTATTTAATCCTCATCCTAATTTTTCTTTCTTTCCTAATTTTAAAAAAGCATATTTACCCTAGTACAGAGTTCTACTAATACTGATGTAACATTTAGGTGACAGATTAATCAATTTTTTGTTTGGATTGGCCTCCCTAAATTTTTTTGACATAACAACAGGTCGCCCATGGGATGCTAATGCACAGAGTTTACCCCGGGTCCAGGATCAGTGAAATCATCATCACTCTAGGCCTTCTAAGAGTGGAGTCCAAACTGCCTCAGCATCGCAGGGGGCCCATTCTAATGAAGACAAAGTCCTCCACCCTTTTCCAAAACATTGAGGGGCCACTCAAATATAAGGGGCAGTCAAACCGAAGCTGCAGGCGTTTGTAATAATTCAGATTTTTTATTTAATCCTCATCCTAACTTTTGTTTGCTTCCTAAGTTTAAAAAAGCATATTTACCCTAGGACAGAGATCTACTAACACTGATGTAACATTTAGGTGACAGATTAATACATTTTTTGGTTGGATTGGCTAACCTAAATCTTTTTGACATAACAACAGTTCGCTCATGGGATGCTAATGCACAGAGTCCACTACGGGTCTAGGATCAGTGAAATCACTATCACTCTAGGCCTTCTAAGAGTAAAGTCCAAACTGCCTCAGCATCACAGGGGGGCCCATTCTAATGAAGACAAAGTCATCCACCAGTTTCCAAAACATTGAGGGGCCACTCAAAAGAAAGGGGCAGTCGAGCCGAAGCTGCAGACGGTTGTCTTCATCCTGAATTTTTATTTAATCCTCATCCTAACTTTTGTTTCTTTCCTAAGTTTAAAAAAGCATATTTACCCTAGTGCAGAGTTCTACTAATACTGATGTAACATTTAGGTGACAGATTAATACATTTTTTGTTTGGATTGGCCTCCCTAAATCTTTTTGACATAACAACAGTTCGCCCATGGGATGCTAATGCACAGAGTTTACCCCGAGTCTAGGATCAGTGAAATCATCATCACTCTAGGCCTTCTAAGAGTGGAGTCCAAACTGCCTCAGCATCGCAGGGGGCCCATTCTAATGAAGACAAAGTCCTCCAACCGTTTCCAAAACATTGAGGGGCCACTCAAATGTAAGGGGCAGTCGAACCGAAGCTGCAGGCGTTTGTAATAATTCTGATTTTTTATTTAATCCTCATCCTAACTTTTGTTTGTTTCCTAAATTTAAAAAAGCATATTTACCCTAGGACAGAGATCTACTAACACTGATGTAACACTTAGGTGACAGATTAATACATTTTTTGGTTGGATTGGCTAACCTAAATCTTTTTGACATAACAAAAGTTCGCCCATGGGATGCTAATGCACAGAGTCCACTACGGGTCTAGGATCAGTGAAATCACTATCACTCTAGGCCTTCTAAGAGTGGAGTCCAAACTGCCTCAGCATCGCAGGGGGGCCCATTCTAATGAAGACAATGTCCTCCACCCGTTTCCAAAACATTGAGGGGCCACTCAAAAGAAAGGGGCAGTCGAGCCGAAGCTGCAGACGGTTGTCTTCATCCTGAATTTTTATTTAATCCTCATCCTAACTTTTGTTTCTTTCCTAAGTTTAAAAAAGCATATTTACCTTAGTACAGAGTTCTACTAATACTGATGTAACATTTAGTTGACAGATTAATCAATTTTTTGTTTGGATTGGCCTCCCTAAATCTTTTTGACATAACAACAGTTCGCCCATGGGATGCTAATGCACAGAGTTTACCCCGTGTCTAGGATCAGTGAAATCATCATCACTCTAGGCCTTCTAAGAGTAGAGTCCAAACTGCCTCAGCATCGCAGGGGGCCCATTCTAATGAAGACAAAGTCCTCCACCCATTTCCAAAACATTGAGGGGCCACTAAAATGTAAGGGGCAGTCGAACCGAAGCTGCAGGCGTTTGTAATAATTCCGATTTTTTATTTAATCCTCATCCTAACTTTTGTTTGTTTCCTAAATTTAAAAAAGCATATTTACCCTAGGACAGAGATCTACTAACACTGATGTAACATTTAGGTGACAGATTAATACATTTTTTGGTTGGATTGGCTAACCTAAATCTTTTTGACATAACAACAGTTCGCCCATGGGATGCTAATGCACAGAGTCCACTACGGGTCTAGGATCAGTGAAATCACTATCACTCTAGGCCTTCTAAGAGTGGAGTCCAAACTGCCTCAGCTTCGCAGGGGAGCCCATTCTAATGAAGACAAAGTCCTCCACCCGTTTCCAAAACATTGAGGGGCCACTCAAAAGAAAGGGGCAGTCGAGCCGAAGCTGCAGACGGTTGTCTTCATCCTGAATTTGTATTTAATCCTCATCCTAATTTTTCTTTCTTTCCTAATTTTAAAAAAGCATATTTACCCTAGTACAGAGTTCTACTAATACTGATGTAACATTTAGGTGACAGATTAATCAATTTTTTGTTTGGATTGGCCTCCCTAAATTTTTTTGACATAACAACAGGTCGCCCATGGGATGCTAATGCACAGAGTTTACCCCGGGTCCAGGATCAGTGAAATCATCATCACTCTAGGCCTTCTAAGAGTGGAGTCCAAACTGCCTCAGCATCGCAGGGGGCCCATTCTAATGAAGACAAAGTCCTCCACCCTTTTCCAAAACATTGAGGGGCCACTCAAATATAAGGGGCAGTCAAACCGAAGCTGCAGGCGTTTGTAATAATTCAGATTTTTTATTTAATCCTCATCCTAACTTTTGTTTGCTTCCTAAGTTTAAAAAAGCATATTTACCCTAGGACAGAGATCTACTAACACTGATGTAACATTTAGGTGACAGATTAATACATTTTTTGGTTGGATTGGCTAACCTAAATCTTTTTGACATAACAACAGTTCGCTCATGGGATGCTAATGCACAGAGTCCACTACGGGTCTAGGATCAGTGAAATCACTATCACTCTAGGCCTTCTAAGAGTAAAGTCCAAACTGCCTCAGCATCACAGGGGGGCCCATTCTAATGAAGACAAAGTCATCCACCAGTTTCCAAAACATTGAGGGGCCACTCAAAAGAAAGGGGCAGTCGAGCCGAAGCTGCAGACGGTTGTCTTCATCCTGAATTTTTATTTAATCCTCATCCTAACTTTTGTTTCTTTCCTAAGTTTAAAAAAGCATATTTACCCTAGTGCAGAGTTCTACTAATACTGATGTAACATTTAGGTGACAGATTAATACATTTTTTGTTTGGATTGGCCTCCCTAAATCTTTTTGACATAACAACAGTTCGCCCATGGGATGCTAATGCACAGAGTTTACCCCGAGTCTAGGATCAGTGAAATCATCATCACTCTAGGCCTTCTAAGAGTGGAGTCCAAACTGCCTCAGCATCGCAGGGGGCCCATTCTAATGAAGACAAAGTCCTCCAACCGTTTCCAAAACATTGAGGGGCCACTCAAATGTAAGGGGCAGTCGAACCGAAGCTGCAGACGTTTGTAATAATTCAGATTTTTTATTTAATCCTCATCCTAACTTTTGTTTGTTTCATAAGTTTAAAAAAGCATATTTACCCTAGGACAGAGATCTACTAACACTGATGTAACATTTAGGTGACAGATTAATAAATTTTTGGGTTGGATTGGCTAACCTAAATCTTTTTGACATAACAATTGTTCGCCCATGGGATGCTAATGCACAGAGTCCACTACGGGTCTAGGATCAGTGAAATCACTATCACTCTAGGCCTTCTAAGAGTGGAGTCCAAACTGCCTCAGCATCACAGGGGGCCCATTCTAATGAAGACAAAGTCCTCCACCCGTTTCCAAAACATTGAGGGGCCACTCAAAAGAAAGGGGCAGTCGAGCCGAAGCTGCAGACGGTTGTCTTCATCCTGAATTTTTATTTAATCCTCATCCTAACTTTTGTTTCTTTCCTAAGTTTAAAAAAGCATATTTACCCTAGTACAGAGTTCTACTAATACTGATGTAACATTTAGGTGACAGATTAATCAATTTTTTGTTTGGATTGGCCTCCCTAAATCTTTTTGACATAACAACAGTTCGCCCATGGGATGCTAATGCACAGAGTTTAACCCGGGTATAGGATCAGTGAAATCACCATCACTCTAGGCCTTCTAAGAGTGGAGTCCAAACTGCCTCAGCATCGCAGGGGGCCCATTCTAATGAAGACAAAGTCCTCCACCCTTTTCCAAAACATTGAGGGGCCACTCAAATGTAAGGGGCAGTCGAACCGAAGCTGCAGACGTTTGTAATAATTCTGATTTTTTATTTAATCCTTATCCTATCTTTTATTTGTTTCCTAAGTTTAAAAAAAGCATATTTACCCTAGGACAGAGATCTACTAACACTGATGTAACATTTAGGTGACAGATTAATACATTTTTTGGTTGGATTGGCTAACCTAAATCTTTTTGACATAACAACAGTTCGCCCATGGGATGCTAATGCACAGAGTCCACTCCGGGTCTAGGATCAGTGAAATCACCATCACTCTAGGCCTTCTAAGAGTGGAGTCTAAACTGCCTCAGCATCGCAGGGGGGCCCATTCTAATGAAGATAAAGTCTTCCACCTGTTTCCAAAACATTGAGGGGCCACTCAAAAGAAAGGGGCAGTCGAGCCAAAGCTGCAGACGGTTGTCTTCATCCTGAATTTTTATTTAATCCTCATTCTAACTTTTGTTTCTTTCCTAACTTCAAAAAGCATATTTAACCTAGGAACAGCATTCTACTAATACTGCTGTAAGATTTAGGTGACAGATTAATCCATTTTTTTTGTTGGATTGGCTAACCTAAATCTTTTTGACATAGCAACAGTTCACCTTCACCCATGGGAGGCTAATGCACAGAATCCATCCACTCCAGGTCTAGGATCAGTGAAATCACCATCACTCTAGTCCTTCTAAGGGTATGTTCACACGGCCTATTTACGGACGTAAATCGGGCGTTTTTGCCCCGAATTACGCCCGAAAATAGCGCCTCAATAGCGCTGACAAACATCTGCCCATTGAAAGCAATGGGCAGACGTTTGTCTGTTCACACGAGGCGTATATTTACGCGCCGCTGTCAAATGACGGCGCGTAAATGGACGCCCGCGTCAAAGAAGTGACCTGTCACTTCTTTGGCCGTAATTGGAGCCGTTATTCATTGACTCCAATGAATAGCAGCGCTAATTACGCCCGTAATTGACGCGGCTCTCAAGTGCCTGCACATGCTGTTACGGCTGAAATTACGGGGATGTTTTCAGGCTGAAACATCCCCGTAATTTCAGCCGTAACGGACGCCCTCGTGTGAACATACCCTTAGAGTGGAATCCAAACTGCCTCAGCATCGCAGAAAGCCCATTCTATTGAAGACAAAGTCCTCAACCCGTTTCCAAAACATTGAGGGTTTAACAAGAGTAAAAGTCAATCAGTAGTAGTACTAAATGTCTAGGTGCAACTCTTGCCTAAATCCTAAATCTTGCCCATCATAAGATTCTAGTGTGGTAGCATTTGTTATGTAAACATTTATAAAATTGTCTTTTTCTGACCTGTGTTAGGACAATTAACTTTACCAGCTTTACAAAGTCTTTGCTCTGTGTTATTTGCACGTGTGACTACACATGTCAAACATTGTTCCATATCATTAATGTACCATTGAGTTATACTCTAAAAAAAGATTAATCCCTATTATGTTGGCATACAAACATGACCACAGTATTGCCTATACTCCCGGCGGTAGCATCAATGCAAATAAATACACCTTTGAGAAAGGCCCACACAACCATGGCTTTTTAACCCATGGCAACCTATCCAACGATAATTTAGTCGCTCTCCACTTATTGAGGGTTTTGTTAAATAAATTAGGTGCACATGTACCTTGTAATAATTCTCCCTGAATCAAAGGAGTAGCCAAATAAGTCTTAATAGGGCTTACTCTTGAGGAAAATGGAGAATGAGAACAAGTTCAACAGTTTGTTAACTATCTTTTCTTTAGATTCATGTATCTTCAGTAACCCATTGTTCCACGGCTCTTTTAATTGGTCTTGCAACTCCCTCTTATGCATCAGAGGCCTATTATTCGATAATCGTAGGTATCAGTACCATTTCTGTTTGCAGTAATATTCAATGCAATCTTGTATTTGGCAGAGGTCACGTTGGAGTATGCGATGTTGGTTGGTAAGAGTGTCGTCAGATTGCTTTAACCCCTTCCCGACATGCGCCGTACATGTACGGCGCTGTCGGGAGGTGCTTCCCGCAAAGCGCCGTACATGTACGGCGCAGTGATTGTGCGGGCTCAGAAGCAGAGCCGGCACCATCACCGCGGGGTGACAGCTGTATTATACAGCTGGCACCCTCCTGTAACTGCCAGGACCGGAGCTATTCTCCGATCCGGCAGATTAACCCCTCAGATGCTGCGCTCAATAGAGCGCAGCATCTGATAGGTTTTCACCCTACCGGCAACCCAGTGACGCAATCGCTGGGTAGCTGTGGCAATCGGACGCCAGAAAATGGCGTCCGAGTCTGCCTTGTACGGGAGCCGATGAGGACCCGCCTGCGGCGTGTCCTCATAGGCTTGCTGTCAGTGAATAACTGACAGCGCTAATACACTGCACTTCGTATGTAGTACAGTGTATTAGAGTAGCGATCGGGGCATCAGGCCCTCATGTCCCCTAGTGGGACAAGTCAGAAAAGTAAAAAAAAGTTAATAAAAATGTGGTAAAACAATAAAAACACACACATTTAAAATAAAAATAAAGCTAAACTGACTTTTTTTCCCATAGTAAGTCTTTTATTATGGGAATACCGTAAAAATAAAAAAAACTATACATAATTGGTATCGCCGCGTCCGTAACGACCCAAACTACAAAACTATTATGTAGTTTATTCCGCACGGTGAACGCCGTAAAAAAAAACATGAAAAACAACGCCAGAATCTTTGTTTTTAGGTCACATCTCCTTCCAAAAAATGCTATAAAAAGTGATCAAAAAGTCACATTTACTCCAAAATAGTACTAATAAAAACGACAATTCGTCCCGCAAAAAATAATCCCGACACCGCTTTGTGCACGCAAAAATAAAAAAGTTATGGGTCTTAGAATATGGCGACACAGAAAACAAATGATTTTATAAAAAAAGTGATTTTATTGTGCAAAAGCCGCAATACATAAAAAAAACTATATAAATTTGGTATCACCGTAATCGTATCGACCCGCAGAATAAAGCTAACATGTAATTTAGGACGCACTGTGGATGCCGATAAAAAAAACAATAAAAAACGATTCCAGAATTGCTTGTTTTTGGTAATTTCCTTTACCAAAAAATGAAATAAAAAGTGATCAAAAAGTCGTATGTGTTCTAAAATGATACCAATAAAATCTACAGCCCGTCTCGCAAAAAACAAGCCCGCACACCGCTCAATCAACTGAAAAACAAAAAAGTTACGGCACTAGTAATGCGGTGATGAAAAAAAAAAAATCTCAATGCGCAGGCCGGAGGGGAACATTCCTTCAGTTTCAGGACCCTAGTATTTAGGAACTAGGAAGGGAAGGGACATCACACATCCGCTGGAAGCGAGGGCGCCCGTATTATACCAGCGCAAAACTTTCCCACTAATATTTCCCAAACTACGAAGGAGAAAAAGTCCCCAAAAGGTGCAGAGCGTTACAAAAGGGGGATAAGAAAGAAAACCGTTTACCAGTGTGACACCGGCCTGCACATAACGGATCGCTTCACATCGTAACACACACCTATGGATAATTGTATTATTTACCCCATTATTTTACCCTCTTATTATGCCCTGATGTACCCCGCACAGCTTACATATACACTGATGTACTCCGCACAGATTACATATACCCTGATGTACTCCGCACAGCTTACATATAGCACTGATATACTCCGCACAGATTACATATGCCACCACATTGTAAACTGAAATACCAGCAAAACTCAAACAAAACTACCAAGCAAAATCCATGCTCAAAATGGCGGTCTATTCCTTCTTAGCCCTACAGTGTGCCCAAACAGCAATTTATGGCCACGAGTAAGGCATTACCATACCCGGGAGAACCCGCTTAACAATTTATGGGGTAAGATTCTCTAGGGGCACAACATCTTGTGCGGTGAATGGGCAGATCAGTGGAAAAATTGCAATTTTCACTTTGCACCATCCACTGCGTATTCATTTCAGAAAAACACCTGTGGAGTCTAAATTCTCACTAAACCCCTTGATAAATGCCTTTAGGGGTGTAGTTTCTAAAACGGGGTCACTTTTGTTTGGTACATCAGGGGTTTTGCAAATGCAACATGGCGTCCGCAAACCATTCCAGAAAAATCTACGCTCCAAAAGATAAATACCGCTCCTTTTCTTCTGAATGCTCCCATATACGTAAACAGCCTATTATAACCACATATGGGGTGTTACCGTACTCGGGAGAAATTACTTTACAAATGTTGTGGTGCTTTTTCTTCTCTATTCCTTGTAAAAATGAAAAATGTTGATCTAAAACTACATCTTGTTGGAAAAAAAATATATTTTTCATTTTCATAGCTTAATTCTAATTAATTCAGCAAAAAACCTTTGGGATAAAAATTTTCACTATACTCCTAGATGATTCCTCAGGGGGTGCAGTTTTCCAAATGGAGTCAATTTTGGGGTGTTTCCACTGTATTAGTACTACAGGGGCTCAGCAAATGTGACATGGCGCCCAGACACTATCCAAAATCCAAATGGTGCTAGTTCCATTCTGAGCCCTACCGTGTGTCCAAACAGCCGTTTCTGACCACATGTGGGGTATTGTTTTACTCGGGAGAAGTTGCTTTACTAATTTTATGGTGCTTTTTCTCCTTCAGTCCTTGTGGAAATGAAAAAAAAATACCTAAACCTACATTTTATTTGAAAAAATGTAGATTTTCATTTTTACGGCCTACTTCCAATAAGTTCTGTAAAACACCTGTGGGGTCAAACTGCTCACTGTACTCCTAGATAATTTCCTCATGGGGTGTAGTTTCCAAAATGGGGTCACTTGTTGGGGGTTTCCACTGTTTTGTCCCCTCAGGGGCTTTGCAAATGCGACATGGCCTCTGCAAACCATTCCTGCTAAATTTGAGTTCCAAAAGCCAAATGGCGCTCTTTCCCTTCTCAGCCTCGCCGTGTCTCCAAACAGCCGTTTATTACTACATGTGGGGTATTGTTTTACTCGGGAGAAATGTCTTTACAAATTTTATGGTGCTTTTTCTCCTTTAGTCCTTGTGGAAATGAAAAAAAATTAGCTAAACCTAAATTTTATTTGAAAAAATGTAGATTTTCATTTTCACAGCCTACTTCCAAAAATTTCTGCAAAAAACCTGTGGGGTCAAAATGCTCACTATACCCCTAGATAATTTCCTCAAGGGGTAAAGTTTCCAAAATGGGGTCACTTGTTGGGGGTTTCCACTGTTTTGTCCCCTCAGTTGCTTTGCAAATGCGACATGGCCTCCGCAAACCATTCCTACTAAATTTGAGCTCCAAGAGCCAAATGGTGCTCTTTCCCTTCTAAGCCCTGCCGTGTGTCCAAACAACCGTTTATTACCACATGTGGGGTAATGTTTTACTCAGGAGAAATTGCTCTACAAATGTTGTGGTGCTTTTTCTTCTTTAGTTCTTTTGGAAATGAAAAAAAATTAGCTAAACATACATTTTATTTGAAAAAATGTAGATTTTCATTTTCATGGCCTAGTTCCAAAAATTTTTGCAAAAAAACTGGCCAGTCAAAATGCTTGCTACAACCCTAGATAAATTCCTTGTGGGGTGTAGTTTCCCAAATGGGGTCACTTTTGGGGGATTTCCACTGTTTTAGTTCCACAAGACCTGTTCAAAGCTGACATGGTGCCTAAAATATATTCTAATAAAAAGGAGACCCAAAATCCACCAGGTGCTCCTTTGCTTCTGAGGCCGGTGCTTCAGTCCAGTAGCACACTAGAGCCACATGTGGGATATTTCCTAAAACTGCAGAACCTGGAAAATAAATATTGAGTTGCATTTCTTGGGTAAAACATTCTGTGGTACAAAAAAAATGGATTCAAAATGAATTTCTGGAAAAAAATAATGAACTTTGTAAATTTCACCTCTACTTTGCCTTAATTCCTGCGCAATGTCTAAAGGGTTAAGAAACTTTCTAAATGCTGTTTTGAATACTTTGAGGGGTGCAGTTTTTAAAATGGGGTGACTTATTGGGGGTTTCTATTATCTAAGGACCTCAAAGCCACTTCACATCTGAACTGGCCCCTGTAAAAATAGCATTTTGAAATTTTCTTGAAAATGTGAGAAATTGCTGCTAAAGTTCTAAGACTTGTAACCTCCGAGAAAAATAAAATGATGTTCAAAAAACGATGCCAATCTAAAGTAGACATATGGGGGATGTTAGTTAGCAACATTTTTGTGTGGTATAACTGCCTGTCTTACAAGCAGATACATTTAAATTGAGAAAAATGCAAATTTTTGCAATTTTTCGCTAAATTTTGGTGTTTTTCACAATTAAATACTGAATGTATCGGGAAAATTTTGCCAGTACCATAAAGTCCAATGTGTCACGAGAAAACAATCTCAGAATCACTTGGATAGGTAAAAGCATTCCGGAGTTATTACCACATAAAGTGAAACATGTCAGATTTGAAAAATGAGGCTCTGTGTAATGGCAGGAAGGAGGTGAAGGGAACAAGTGAGCCCTAATCTACCCACCTACTTGCAACGACCCGCCCTAGGCGACGGGGTACAACTTGGCGGCGGTCCCTACTCTGTCTAAGTGCAAGGAAGTACAAACAGGGAACACGCAAGGGAAGGGGCAGTAGGCCACGGAACGCCGCGAGG
Source organism: Rhinoderma darwinii (assembly GCF_050947455.1). Taxonomy (NCBI): domain Eukaryota; kingdom Metazoa; phylum Chordata; class Amphibia; order Anura; family Rhinodermatidae; genus Rhinoderma; species Rhinoderma darwinii. The sequence continues at coordinate 3,690,653 of NW_027461962.1, forward strand.
AAACGGAGCGGTGAATGAGCCAGTCAGGATCAGGATGTAGTGGAGTATACAAACGCAGAGCACGGAGCAGGAAGCAAGCCAGGGGCAAAGCGAAGCAGGATAAGCGGAACTGAAGCAAGGCAGAAGCACGGCAGAAGCAGGCTGGAGCAAGGCAGCAGTGGGGCCAGGAATCCAAGAAGAATAACAAGCACTGAGGAAGAGAACACGGCAGGTATAAATGAACAGGGGGCGGAGCTAACTCCGACTGACCAGGCCGCGATAGGCTCTCCCACTCCTGAGCCTGCCACCCTGGTTGGTGGGAGCCGGTGTCAGTCTAAGAGGTCTGGCCTCAGGTGTCGACTGATTAATCTCGGGAGTATACACAGACGTAGTACCTGGCAGATCCTTTACAGTACTCCCCCTTTTATGAGGGGCCACCGGACCCTTACTAAGAGGACCCGGTTTAGTGGGGAAGAGAAGGTGGAACCTCCTGATCAATACCCCAGCGTGAACATCTCGAGCAGGTACCCAAGTCCTCTCCTCCGGCTCGTATCCTCTCCAATGGACCAGGTACTGGAGGGAGCCCTGGATCATCCTACTGTCCATAATCTTGGCCACCTCGAATTCCACCCCCTCAGGGGTGAGAACAGGAACAGGAGGTTTCCTCGGGGGGGACCAGGACGGGGAGCAGCGTTTAAGGAGGGAGGCATGGAAGACGTCATGTATGCGAAAGGATGGGGGCAGCTCCAGACGGAAGGATACAGGCTTGAGGACTTCAATGACCTTATAAGGTCCAATAAATCGGGGAGCAAACTTCCTGGACGGGACCTTAAGGCGCAAGTTCCTGGACGACAACCAGACCAGATCCCCGACGACAAACCGGGGGTTAGCAGAACGTCTACTATCAGCCTGAATCTTTTGTACGCTCTGGGACGCCTCTAGGTTCTTCTGAACCTGGGCCCAGACTGTGCACAGTTCCCGATGAACGTCCTCTACCTCGGGATTATTGGAACAACCAGAGGTAGTTTCTTAAGGGGCACAAAGTGGCACATCTTGCTGAAGCGGTCTACTACCACCCACACCACCGACTTGCCCTGAGATGGAGGCAAATCGGTGATAAAATCCATGGAGATATGGGTCCAAGGTCTCTGGGGAATGGGCAAGGAACGTAGTAAGCCCGCAGGTCGGGACCTAGGGGGTCTTGGACCTAGCACAAACCTCACAAGCGGTGACGTAAGCCCTAACGTCTTTAGGCAACCCAGGCCACCAATAGTTTCTGGTAATGAGGTGTTTGGTACCCAAGATGCCAGGATGACCAGATAGTGCGGAGTCATGGTTTTCCCTGAGTACCCTTAGCCGGTATTACAGGGGGACAAACAGTTTGTCCCCAGGGAGGTTCCCGGGAGCTGAACCTTGATCAGCCGCGATGTCAGAAGCTAAATCAGAATCAGCGGCAGAAACGATTATACCAGGGGGTAAAATACAAGCAGGATCCTTCTCGGGAGGAGGATTGGCCATGAAACTACGTGACAGTGCATGAGCCTTAATATTTTTGGACCCAGCCCTATAGGTAACCAAGAAATTAAATCTGGTAAAGAATAGTGCCCAACGAGCTTGTCTAGGATTAAGCCTCCGGGCAGATTCTAGGAAAACCAGATTCTTGTGGTCAGTAAGGACCGTTACCTGGTGTCTGGCCCCCTCCAGGAAGTGACGCCACTCTTCAAAAGCCCATTTAATGGCTAAAAGTTTGCGGTTGCCAATATCATAGTTACTCTCCGTGGGCGAAAACTTCCTAGAGAAGTAAGCACAGGGGCGGAGATGGGTGAGGGAGCTGGTACCCTGGGACAAGACGGCCCCCACTCCCACCTCGGATGCGTCAACCTCCACAATAAATGGCTCCCTTTGGTTGGGCTTAACCAGCACGGGGGCCGAGATAAAGCACTTCTTGAGGGTCTCAAAAGCCTGGACGGCCTCAGGGGGCCAATGGAGGACATCAGCACCCTTGCGAGTAAGGTCCGTAAGAGGCTTAGCGACGACCGAGAAGTTGGCAATAAATCTCCTGTAATAGTTAGCGAACCCCAAAAAACACTGTAGCGCCTTCAGGGAGGCAGGTTGGACCCATTCCGCCACAGCCTAAAACTTGGCAGGGTCCATGCGGAATTCATGAGGAGTGAGGATTTGACCTAAAAATGGTATCTCCTGTACCCCAAACACACATTTTTCGGTCTTCGCAAACAGATTATTTTCCCGGAGGACCTTCCTGACATGCTCCACGTGGGAGGACCAGTCCTTGGAAAACACCAGTATGTCATCAAGGTACACTACAAGAAAATTACCCAGGTAATCTCTCAGAATTTCATTAATAAAATTCTGGAAGACGGCAGGGGCATTACACAACCCAAAGGGCATGACCAGGTATTCGAAATGACCTTCGGGTGTGTTGAACGCAGTTTTCCACTCATCCCCCTCTTTGATGCGGATAAGGTTATATGCCCCCCGTAGATCGAACTTAGAAAACGATTGGGCCCCCTGAACCTGATTAAAAAGATCCGGAATCAAAGGAAGGGGATACTGGTTCCTTACGGTGACCTTATTCAGGTTCCGATAATCAATGCACGGCCTAATACCACCATCCTTCTTCCTCACGAAGAAGAAGCCAGCACCTACAGGAGAAGTCGAGGGGCGAATGAAACCCTTGGCCAGGCATTCTTGGATATACTCCCTCATAGCTTCACGTTCAGGACATGAAAGATTAAATATCATACCCTTAGGAAGCTTGGCACCAGGCACCAAATCGATGGCGCAATCGTAATCTCTATGAGGGGGCAACACCTCGGAGGCCTCCTTAGAAAACACATCAGCGAAGTCCTGAACAAACTCAGGAAGCGTGTTTACCTCCTCCCGGGGAGAAATAGAGTTAACCGAAAGACATGACATCAGGCATTCACTACCCCATTTGGTGAGATCCCCAGTATTCCAATCAAACGTGGGATTATGCAGCTGCAACCAGGGAAGACCTAATACCAGATCGGACGATAATCCCTGCATCACCAGTACAGAGCACTGCTCCAAATGCATGGAGCCAACAAGGAGTTCAAAAACAGGAGTATGCTGAGTAAAATAACCATTAGCAAGAGGAGTGGAGTCGATACCCACTACCGGGATAGGATAAGGCAAATCAATAAAAGGCATTTTTAGAGACATAGCAAATTCCACAGACATGATTATAGCAGATGAGCCAGAATCCACGAAGGCACTGCCAGTGGCAGACCGGCCAGCAAACGAGACCTGAAAGGGAAGCAAAATTTTATTGTGTTTCATATTAACGGGAAATACCTGTGCGCCCAAGTGACCTCCCCGATGATCACTTAGGCGCGGAAGTTTTCCGGCTGTTTATTCTTGCGCCTGGGACAGGTGTTCAGTAGATGCTTGTCGTCCCCACAATAGAAGCAGAGACCATTCTTCCTGCGAAACTCTCTACGTTGTCGAGGGGACATGGAGGCCCCGAGTTGCATAGGTACCTCCGAGTCCTCCGTGGAAGAGCGAGGAGACGGGACCTCGGGGGGAATCGCAGGGAAGTCAGAGGGGAACACATTGAAACATTCAAGCTGACGTTCCCTGAGACGTCGGTCAAGTCGTACTGCTAGGGCCATAACCTGGTCTAGGGAGTCAGAAGAGGGGTAGCTAACCAGCAGATCCTTCAGGGCGTCAGATAATCCTAACCTAAACTGGCACCTTAGGGCCGGGTCGTTCCACCGAGAAGCTACGCACCACTTTCTAAAATCAGAACAGTATTCCTCAACAGGTCTCCTACCCTGACGTAAGGTCACCGACTCTCGGCTAAGGCAGTCCTGTCAGTCTCGTCGTAAATGAGTCCGAGGGCAGAGAAAAAACGATCAACGGAGGAAAGTTCAGGGGCGTCAGGAGCCAAGGAGAAGGCCCACTCTTGGGGCCCTTCCTGGAGTCGGGATATAATGATACCCACCCGCTGGTTCTCGGAACCTGAGGAGTGAGGTTTTAGGCGGAAATAAAGTCTGCAACTCTCCCGGAAGGAGAGAAAAGTCTTACGGTCCCCTAAGAACCGGTCAGGTAACTTGAGGTCGGGTTCTAGAGGTGAGGTGAGGGGTACTACTAAGGCAGCGTCAGCCTGGTTGACCCTCTGAGCCAGGGCCTGGACCTGTAGGGAGAGGCCCTGCATCTGCTGGGTCAGGGTCTCAAGGGGGTCCATGATAGCGTCAGCGTAGGAGAAATGGTAGACTAGGTATGGGCTTGTTATTATGTAATGGCAAGAAGGAGGTGAAGGGAACAAGTGAGCCCTAATCTACCCACCGCCCTGTCCCTGCCTACTTGCAACGACCCGCCCTAGGCGACGGGGTACAACTTGGCGGCGGTCCCTACTCTGTCTAAGTGCAAGGGAGTACAAACAGGGAACACGCAAGGGAAGGGGCAGTAGGCCACGGAACGCCGCAAGGAAACGGAGCGGTGAATGAGCCAGTCAGGATCAGGATGTAGTGGAGTATACAAACGCAGAGCACGGAGCAGGAAGCAAGCCAGGGGCAAAGCGAAGCAGGATAAGCGGAACTGAAGCAAGGCAGAAGCACGGCAGAAGCAGGCTGGAGCAAGGCAGCAGTGGGGCCTGGAATCCAAGAAGAATAACAAGCACTGAGGAAGAGAACACGGCAGGTATAAATGAACAGGGGGCGGAGCTAACTCCGACTGACCAGGCCGCGATAGGCTCTCCCACTCCTGAGCCTGCCACCCTGGTTGGTGGGAGCCGGTGTCAGTCTAAGAGGTCTGGCCTCAGGTGTCGACTGATTAATCTCGGGAGTATACACAGACGTAGTACCTGGCAGATCCTTTACACTCTGTCAGGAAGGTCAAAAGCGGCCAAAGAGGGAAGGGGTTAAGGAAGAATGATGGCAGAAAGTCGATAATCGTAGGTATCAGTACTTCCGATTTAGTTTGCAGTAATATACAATTCACTCCTGTATTTCACTGAAGTCACGTTGGAGTATTCTATGTTGTTTGGTAAGAGTGTTGTTGTCAGATTGCTTTAAGAAAAGAATGATGTCAGAAAGCTGAAATACATAGACTATGATGTATAGAGCTACAAGCAATGAAACTCCATAGTCCTTTGTCTGGTTTAGGTCCAAGTGGATTGAAGAAGTCGGCCATTGCAGAGTTTCAGGAGACTGTCTGTCATCAAATACTGTAGAATCTAATGCTATTATTCTTGACCTCTTGTAGGGGAGCAAAGAACAGTACCTGTTGCAGCTGTTTCATGTGAGGTGGGCTTACATGAAGCAACCTCCTTCTTCTCACCTGGGGGTCTTCTGTGCGGTATATTATCCTCAGACCCACTTATCTTTTCCTCCAGGTCAAGGAATTTTCCGTCTAACAGAGGATCAAGTTACAACTGCTCGCAGGTCTCCAGTAATAATTGGTTTCTCTCACGGGTGATGAGTCGGTCTAAATAATATGTGCAGATTTCTTCACATAGCAAGAATCGATCCAGGTATCTCTTCTTTCACACCTCACGGCAGTAAGGATGGTCAGCAGCAGTACCTTGAAGAGACTTCTCCAAAGCACTGTAAATAAACCAGAATGTAAAACTAATTGATCATTATAAAGTTTCACAGATTAACGGAATAAGTCTCTTCAGTACATTTATGTTGAGCCTCCTGCACTTGAGTCTTAACTCTCTCAGGCTGGGTTTACACTGTGCGTTTTTGCCATGAATTTTTTTTGTTTTGGTAGATAAACTAACGTGGAAGTTCATCAAACCAAACAAAAAAAGAATGCTAAAAACGCAACAAAAACGCACATTGTAAACCAAGCCTAAAACTTCTTCTGAAGCCTTATCACATATTGGACAAGGGTGTCATGTGACAAATATAGTTCTGAGTCTGTAGGTGTTATGGGCAACCTGGGTAATTTTCGAACAAAATTTCATAAGGTCGGTGGGGGTCCCAGTAGTGGGGCCCTTAGCGATCATATATTTATCACCTATCCAGTGGATAGGTGATAAATGTTCTTAGTGGGAAAACCCTTTAGCTTAAAGGGGTTTTCCAGTCCTAAGAAATTGTAGGAATTTCTTGACATAAATTTCTTGGTTTTGTATAACGGTCATTTAAGCACGACCATCTTTCGGAAAGCAACAGCGGTGAATTCTTTATTGCACGCATCATCGTTTTATACTCCTCATATTGTGCGTTCCATCCCGACAGGCCAATTCTTGAGGGCTAAATGAGTGATTTAATTCTCATCGGAATTTTAAAGAACAGACCTCAAATCTGAAACAGAGATTAAGACAACGTGGCTACAGAAATATAGATGCTGAAAAAGGATGCCAAAGAGCAAGGAGTACTAATCGGGACATTCTGTTGAGACAAAAGGTACGTAGATCAAAGGAAATCTGGTCAGATTTGTAACCAACTCTAACACACAATGGCAGAATGATGCCGATCTTAGGGGTGTTCTTCCACACCGACCATTGATGGTGGCTAAAAGAAGCAGAACACTAAAGGACATGTTAGTAAGAAGCCATTATGTACCTCCCTGTGTGTCATCGGGCCCTAAGTGGGGCTCATTCCCATGTGGCCACTGCTCTATCTGTAGCATGATTGTTAAGACAGACACATTTTGTGATTCATCAGGATGTGATGAACACAAAATTGTGCACGTCATTAATTGCAGTACCACGGGGGTCATATATCGCGCTACATGCACTTGTGGTTTGATATACGTGGGTATGACCACACGAGATCTGAGGGTACGCACCCAGGAACATGCCAAGGATATCAGGGCAGCAGTGAAATTGGACCCTCAGAAACTCATCAAATTTAAACCAATACCTAAGCACTTTAGGGAGAAACACAAGGGCAGATGTCAGGATTTAAAAGTTCCTGAAATTGCTAAACTTTCTTTGGGCTCCCGAGGAGGGAATCTAGCCAAACGTCATGAGCAAATTGAATGTCGTTGGATCATAAAGTTACGCACCCAAGCTCCTTTGGGCCTGAATGAGAAGGTATCATTTGTGCCTTTCTTATAGTATTGGCTTTGCACAGGTTGTGAACAATATTGCCAGTGATATCCCCCTTTGCAGTATTTTGGGGATTCTTCCATTTTTATATTAAATGTTAGGGCTTCTACTCTTCTACTGGGGATTGTTGTTTGGTTTAGTTTGATGGGTTGTATATTTTGATTTTATTCTTTATCTTTTGTGAGTAACTGTATACTCCTTTTCTGGGTATAACGCCCGTTCATCGGCTGATTGTAACGTTTATGCAGCCGAAAATATTACCGTTGTTGGCAGCACATCTCCCTGTTCATTTTTTTTTTTTTACATAGACCAAAAGAATATTAAAAATAAAAACATTTTCGCTCAAAAGCAGTGGATTTTTTTTTTTTTAACATATCTGGAATCGCGACACCTGTAAAAGTCCAAACTGTTACAATATAAAATGAAAGCCCCAAAATCGCTGTGTTTTTTAGTCACCTCGTATCCCACAAAAGAATTTAATAAAAAGTGGTCAAAAAGTCTTATGTACCCCAAAATGGTACAAATTAAAACTACAGCTCGGCCTGCAGAAAATAAGCCCTCATATAGACGGAAAAATTAAAAAGTTATGTCTCAGAATATGGCAACACAAAACAAATTTTATTTGTAATAATGAATTTTATCCTTGTAAGGGCTTGTCCACACGTAACAAAAATGGCTGCGTATTTTCCATTCGGAGTTGCGAACGGATAATATGCAGCAGAATACAGTAGCAGCAAAGTGGGTGTGAATGAGCGAATGTTATCCACACGCTGCATAAAATGTCAGTCCTGAAATTCACCTGCTGTATGTAAATTCCTGCTGCGGAAAGTGGACTGAATTCCTGCGTTTTTCAGAGGAAATGTCACCATCTCACAGACTTGGAAAAAAACCGCAGCAAAATCCGGAATATTTTCTACAGTAAAAAAATGCAGGAAATGTTTTTCCATAGCAGATTGTCTGCTAGTCCAAGCGGAAATTCCTGCAGCAATTCCGTTACATGTGGACAAGCCCTTAGAGTAGTAAACCATAAAAAAAACATAGAAATTTGGTATTGCCGTAATCGTACTGACCCGCAGAATAAAGTTAACTAGTCATTTTTACAAACGGTGAATTCCATAAAAGTGAAACCAAGAAAACAAAGCTATCGCTGCTATGTTATATCTTCACTTTCCACACCGAACCCCCCCCCCCGCACAGAGAATTTAAAAAAAAATGGCTTTTGGAAGGTGGGGAGGAAAAAATGTGAATAAAAATAATGTCGGCGATGGGAAGGGGTTAATAATGTGCTTTGGGTTTGTGTCTGACTAAACACATAGACGTCATTCTTGCCTACTCTCCAGGATTGTCCAGTAGTCTACAAGAAATCTCCCGGCAGAGAAGGAGGTCTCCTGAAAGTCTCCTGACGGCTGAGAACAGGGGCTCTTGCTGCATATTTATTTCTATGGCCGCATGGTAGCTGTGTAAACAAACATGTATCATTGAGCTCCTGCTTGTGGCTGCACGCAGGGAAGAACTCTACTGGCACTGTTTATGGGGCACTCTACTGGCACTGTTTATGAGGCACTCTACTGGCACTGTTTATGGGGCACTCTACTGGCACTGTTTATGGGGCACTCTACTGGCACTGTTTATGGGGCACTCTACTGGCACTGTTTATGGGGCACTCTACTGGCACTGTTTATGGGGCACTCTGCTGGTATTGGTAATGGAGCCATTTTGGCTGGTGTGGGGCAGTGGATGCAGCTTAGGACTCCTAGAAAACGATTATTTACCCTCACAAACTGAAATGATTGATTCCATATCAAGCCTTTGCTCTTATTTAGACTGGTACAAATCCTAGGATTTATTGACAGAGCTATGACAATCATGATGGATCCGTTGTGTAAAATATCCCATTGACTTCTAATGGGTCAGTGAGGTTTCGGGCTCTAATGGTGTTGTGAACAGAGCCTAACCTGTGTAGAGTTTTGATGAATCATGGGCTGGGAAGACTTCCATTTACACCTCTTACAGCAAGTACTAAAGCCTCTAACATGTATTGTATATCTGACAAGTTACAATTCTGTATTTCACCCTCTGTCGCCGTGCGGTGCTTTAATGAGACGCCATATCCTCCCTATGGCGTGTGGTGGAGCATGACACATTTTCTTTTCTTCTTACGGAATGTGTAAAATTAGAGGAACAGTGTAGGCCCATAATGCAATACAGATCCGTGTGTGTCTCTGTGTGTGTGTGTGTGTGTGTGTGTGTGTGTCTGTTTGTGTGTGTGTGTGTGTGTGTATGTATGTCTGTTTGTGTGTGTGTGTGTGTGTATGTATGTATGTATG